>NC_091567.1:39460407-39462907 GCF_042767895.1 Penaeus vannamei
ACCCTGTCACTGTCATTGTTAACTGTGACAATCAGATGCCTCTAAACCCTGTCACTGTCATTGTTAACTGTGACAATCAGATGCCTCTAAACCCTGTCACTGTCATTGTTAACAGTGACAATCAGATGCCTCTAAACCCTGTCACTGTCATTGTTAACTGTGACAATCAGATGCCTCTAAACCCTGTCACTGTCATTGTTAACTGTGACAATCAGATGCCTCTAAACCCTGTCACTGTCATTGTTAACAGTGACAATCAGATGCCTCTAAACCCTGTCACTGTCATTGTTAACTGTGACAATCAGATGCCTCTAAACCCTGTCACTGTCATTGTTAACTGTGACAATCAGATGCCTCTAAACCCTGTCACTGTCATTGTTAACAGTGACAATCAGATGCCTCTAAACCCTGTCACTGTCATTGTTAACAGTGACAATCAGATGCCTCTAAACCCTGTCACTGTCATTGTTAACTGTGACAATCAGATGCCTCTAAACCCTGTCACTGTCATTGTTAACTGTGACAATCAGATGCCTCTAAACCCTGTCACTGTCATTGTTAACAGTGACAATCAGATGCCTCTAAACCCTGTCACTGTCATTGTTAACTGTGACAATCAGATGCCTCTAAACCCTGTCACTGTCATTGTTAACTGTGACAATCAGATGCCTCTAAACCCTGTCACTGTCATTGTTAACTGTGACAATCAGATGCCTCTAAACCCTGTCACTGTCATTGTTAACTGTGACAATCAGATGCCTCTAAACCCTGTCACTGTCATTGTTAACTGTGACAATCAGATGCCTCTAAACCCTGTCACTGTCATTGTTAACAGTGACAATCAGATGCCTCTAAACCCTGTCACTGTCATTGTTAACTGTGACAATCAGATGCCTCTAAACCCTGTCACTGTCATTGTTAACAGTGACAATCAGATGCCTCTAAACCCTGTCACTGTCATTGTTAACTGTGACAATCAGATGCCTCTAAACCCTGTCACTGTCATTGTTAACAGTGACAATCAGATGCCTCTAAACCCTGTCACTGTCATTGTTAACTGTGACAATCAGATGCCTCTAAACCCTGTCACTGTCATTGTTAACTGTGACAATCAGATGCCTCTAAACCCTGTCACTGTCATTGTTAACTGTGACAATCAGATGCCTCTAAACCCTGTCACTGTCATTGTTAACTGTGACAATCAGATGCCTCTAAACCCTGTCACTGACTCGGAAATAATTAGCATTGTTAATTAACAACTTAAAATAAAAAATCGAGTACAGATTAAGATGATATTCCAGTGACTTTGATTAAGCAAATTCTTCCAACTATCTCAGCTCCATTAACACATATATTAACGTGCTCCTTTAACTCGGGTGTTTTCCTAGATAGACTGAAAATAGGTAATGTTTTCCCCTTGTTTAAGCTTGGAGATAGGAGTCACGTTGAGAACTTCCGACTTGAAACAGTTCTTGTTACGCGTAGCAACATTATTATCTAATATATATCAATGACATAGTTAACTCTAGACTCCGTTTCATTACATATGCAGACGATACAAGCACATTTTCTTCAAGCAGCTCTAAACAAGAATTAATAAATGCAGCAAATAATGAATTAATTAGTATCAGAAAGTGGATATATACGTACATACATACATATGTATATATATATATATATATATATATATATATATATATATATATATATATATATATATATATATATATATATACATATACATATACACACACACACACACACACACACACACACACACACACACACACACATATATATATATATATATATATATATATATATATATATATAGAGAGAGAGAGAGAGAGAGAGAGAGAGAGAGAGAGAGAGAGCGAGAGAGAGAGAGAGAGAGAGAGAGAGAGAGAGAGAGATAGATATAGATATAGATATATAGATATATAGATATATATATGTATGTATGTGTGTGTCGGTGTGTGTGTGTGTGTGTGTGTGTGTGTGTGTGTATGTGTGTGCATGTATGTGTCGATGATGGATGGACGGACACACACACAGAATAATAAAAGCAACAAAACGGAGCCACACCCTCTCCAACACGGCCAAACGGGAGCAGCCAAAATAACCTTTCAAAGAACCTGTAGGAGCAGAGACGTCGAGCCGGGATATCCCTCCCTTCAAATAACATTAAAACCCACGAAAAAAAAAGTAAAAAGGGGGAGTGTTCTAAATGCCAGAAGCGGAGGGAGAAAAGGGGACGGTGAGGAGAACTAGCTATTCTCGTGTTTCTGATTACCAAAGAGTGTTTATGTATCGGAGATCTCTGACGAGTGCTGTGTGGCCTTCGTAAAGAGGGAGCGGAGAGGGAAGGGGAAGGGAGGGAAGGGAAGGGGAGAGGAGGGAAGGGATGGGGGGAGGGGGAGGGATGGGAAAGGAGGGGAGGGGAAGGAAAGAGGAGGGGAGGGGAGGGAAGGGAAGGGAAGGGGGAGGGGAAGGGAGAGGA
>NC_091567.1:39467907-39470407 GCF_042767895.1 Penaeus vannamei
AGAGAGAGGAGGGAAAGGAGGGAGAGAGAGGGAGAGAGAAGGGAAAGAAGAGAGAGAGGTGGGAAAAGAGAGAAGAGAGAGAGAGAAGGGAAAAAGAGAGAGAGGGGCGGAAAGAGAGAAGAGAGAGAGAGAGAAGGGAAAAAAGAGAGAGAATAGGGAAAGGAGGGAAAAGAGGGAGAGAGAAGGGAAAGAAGAGAGAGAGGTGGGAAAAGAGAGAAGAGAGAGAGAAAGAAGGGAAAAAAGAGAGAGAGGAGAGAAAGGAGGGAGAGAGAGAGAGAGAGAGAGAGAAGGGAAGAAAGAGAGAGGGGGGGTGAAAGGAGAGAAGAGAGAGAGAGAGAAGGGGAAAAAAGAGATAGAATAGGGAAAAGAGAAAAAAGAGGGAGAGAGGAGAGAATAGAGAGAGAGAGAGAGAAGGGAAAAAAGAGAGAGAGGAGGGGAAAGAGAGAAGAGAGAGAGAGAAGGGAAAAAAGAGAGAGAGGGGCGGAAAGAGAGAAGAGAGAGAGAGAGAAGGGAAAAAAGAGAGAGAATAGGGAAAGGAGGGAAAAGAGGGAGAGAGGAGAGAAAAGAGAGAGATAGAAAAGGAAAAAAGAGATAGAGGGGTGGAAAGAGAGAGAGAGAAGGGAAAAAAGAGAGAGAGGAGGGAAAAGAGAGAAGAGACAGAGAGAAGGGAAAAAAAGAGATAGAATAGGGAAAGGAGGGAAAAGAGGGAGAGAGGAGAGAAAAGAGGGAAAGAAGGGAAACGAGGGAGAGAGAAATTAAAGGAGGGAAAAGAGGGGGAGGAGAGAAAGGGGAGAAAGGAGGAAAAGAGGAGTGAAAAGAAGGAAAGAGGAGAAAAAAGAGAGATAGAAAAGAGAAAGGGGGAGAGAGGAGGGAAGAGAGAGAGAGAGGAGAGAAACGATCCATTTCGTGAAGACTCATATCTACTTTTTACTTTTAACTTGCATCTATCTATGTTTGTTAGATTTAGAGAAAACAAAACAAATAAATCTTCACAAAATAGATATGTGATACACACACACACACATATGTATGTATGTATATATTTCTGTGTGTGTGTGTGTGTGTGAATGTATACACGAGTCAATTGTTGATACATATAGCATCAAACTATAAAAAGAATTTTACAGTTGCACAATAATCTCACCTCTTTTTCGGGAGAAGAATAGGCCTTAAATTGGTGCGATGATGCTCATATGTTTTTTTATATGGTGAGGGAGAGCAGGAAGGAGGGAAGAATTTTTTTTTTTGGGGGGGAGGGAAGAAATGAGAGAGGGAGAGAGGATGGAGGGAAGTGGGAGAGAGGGTTGAGGAAAGAGGAGGGAGAGGAGAGGAGAGAGAGAGGGTTGAGGAAAGAGGATGGAGAGGAGAGGAGAAAGAGAGGGTTGAGGAAAGAGGATGGAGAGGAGAGGGAAAGACGATAACGGAAAGAAGGAGAGAGAATGGAGAATAGATGGTAGATGGTAGAAAGATGGAGAGAGGATGGAGAAGAAAGGGAGAGAGGGTGGTGGAAAGAGAGAGAGAGGATGGTGGAAAGAGGGAGAGATATGGAGGAAAGAGATGATGGAGAGAAGATGGAGAGGAAAGAGGTGAGAGAGAGATGAGGGAGAGGAAAGTGGGGAGAGGATGGAGCATAGAAGACGAGAGGATGGTGGAAAGAGGGAAAGAAGATGAAGGAGAGAGGAGGAGAGGTGCAGGGAAGAGAGAAAGAGGATGGAGAGGAGAGGGAAAAAACAGAGGGAAGTGGGAGAAGCGATGGAGGAAAGAGTGAAGGAGGTTGAAGGAAAGAGGAGAGAGGATGTATGAATATTTCTCTCTCTCTCTCTCTCTCTCTCTCTATTTATATATATATATATATATATATATATATATATATATATATATATATATACATACATACATACATACATATATATATATATATATATATATATATATATATATATATATATATATATATAGAGAGAGAGAGAGAGAGAGAGAGAGAGAGAGAGAGAGAGAGAGAGAGAGAGAGAGAGAGAGATAAGCATATCCGTATATATAGATAGATAATGAGTCTGTGTGTGTGTGTCCGTGTATGTACGCGTGCCTGTGTACATAAGCATGCACTGTGCACAGAGGCTGAACAACCTACGTTTTTTCTCTCTCCCGAAATAAAGATTCTCCGATCGAGTTTTTGACTGATGGAAAAAATCGCGAAGGACGAAGCAGGACACACATCACCACCGGAAGCAGCGCCATCTCTTGCCTGGGAGGACAGCTCGTGTGCATCCTGTATTTATATATGGTATAAGCTTGTTTCCTCATATATATATATATCTTTTTTTCTTGTGTGTTACGACAGAGTCCCTGAGTATTTGATGGTAGAGCGGGTATTGTGGTTTTGAGGGAGGTTGTGATGAATAGTGTTGATGTCTCACTGTAAAGTTTTTTTGTTTTTGTTTATTCATTTTATCTTATCTCAGTTCATTTACTTTCAATTCGTTATCATTTTAGTGAATGT
>NC_091567.1:39475407-39478479 GCF_042767895.1 Penaeus vannamei
CACGCCCTCGGAGTCTCCTCGAAATCCCTCCGAAATCCCGCCCCCAAATCCCGCCCAATCCCCCTCATTGTCTGGCGAAGTCCACCACCGCCGCCACGGTCATTATCCCCCGCGTGTCATTCCTCTTTCGCGCCGCAGTTGATGCAATCCTCTTTTGACACTTGGCGGCGGAGGAGGAGGAGGGGAGGGGGTGGGTGGGGAGGGGGGTGGAGGGGTGAGGAGGGGGGTGAATTTAGAGGTGGAGGAGGTGGAAGGGGTGGGTAGGGAGGGAGGGGGTTGGAGAAGGGGTGGGTGGGGAGGGGCGTGGAGGTGGAGGTGGAAGGGGTGGGTGGGGAAGGGAGGGGGTTAGGGTTGAGAGGGAAGGGGTATGGGTGAGGGGGGGGTGAATTTAGAGGTGGAGGTGGAAGGGCTGGGTGGGTGGGGTGGGTGGGTAGGGGGGTGGAGGTGGAGGTGGAAGGGGTGGGTGGGAAGGGAGGGGGTTGGGGTGGAGAGGGAAGGGGTGGGTGGGGAGGGGGGTTGAGATGGAGGGAAGGGGTGGGGTGATAGGGGGTTAGGGTTGAGAGGGAAGGGGTGGAGGTGGAGGTGGAAGGGATGGGTGGGAAGGGGGTTGAGTAGGAGAGGAAGGGGGTTTGGGTTGAGAGGGAAGGGGTGGAGGTGGAGGTGGAAGGGGTGGAGAAGGAGGTGGAAGGGGTTGGTGGGGAGGGGAGGGCTGGCGAGGAAGGGGGTTTGGGTTGAGAGGGAGGGCTGGAGGTGGAGGTAGAAGGGGTGGGTGGGGAGGGGGTTGAGTAGGAGAAAGGGGTTGGATGGGCGGGGTGGGCGAGGGGTGTAAATTAGAGGTGGTGGTGAAGGGGGTGGGTGGGGAGGGGGGTGGAGAAGAGGGAAGGGGTGGAGAGGAAGGGGGTTAGAGTGGAGAGGAAAGGGGTTAAGGTGGAGAGAGGGAGGGGGTGGAGAGGAAGGGGGGCTAGGGTTGAAGGGGGAGGGTTTGAGGCTTGGCTAGGAAAGGGAGGGGGTTGTGGTGGAGGTGAAGGAGTGTGGGTTTGGGGGAGGGGGGTGGAGGGGAAGGGAGTTGGGGGAGGAGGGGAAGAGGTGGGGGTTGGAGAGAGAAAGGGAGGTTAAATTCGGGTGGCTCGATAGGACTCTCTCTGTCTGTCTGTCTGTCTCTCTCTCTCTCTCTCTCTCTCTCTCTCTCTCTCTCTCTCTCTCTCTATCTATCTCTCTACCTATCTCTATCTCTATCTTTATCTATATATCACTCACTCTCTCTTTCTTCTCTATTCTCTCACACTCACCCTTTCTCTCACTTTATTTCTATCCTTCCACTCCCACTCTTTCTCAGAATAGACAATATACATAACTCTTTCTTCCCTACTCTTCCTCTCGTATTTTACACCCCCCCCATCCCGCCCTCATCCCCACCCCCCTCTCACTCGCTCCCTCCTTCCTTCCTCCTCTCTCCATTCCCCCCCTTTTTTTCTCTTGACTGTCCCAATTCCCTTTTCATTTCCTCGGTATTACAAGATTATTAAAAGGTCAGGGAAGGTTTACGATTTTACTCTGTTGTCAAGTTCATGTTTTTCTTTCTTTCTTTTTTTTTTTATGTCAAGAGCTTCAGATAATATGAGCGTTTTATCGGTGGACGAAAACAACTGGAAAAGGAGAGTGAATTTGCCGGTGACACGTTAGTACATGTACTTACATTCACATATACACACATTGTATGTATGTATATGTATATATATATATATATATATATATATATATATATATATATATATATATATATATATGTATGTATGTATGTATGTATGTATTCATATATATACATATATGTATATATATATATATATTTGTATATATATATATACATATACATATATGTATATATATATATATATATATATATATACATATAAATATATATATATATATATATATATATATATATATATGTATATATATATATATGTATATATATAAATATATCAGTATATACATATATATATATATATGCATATAAATATATGCATATAAATATATATATACTTATATATGTATGTATGTATGTGTATATATATATATATATAATATATATATATATAAAAAAAAAATATATATATATATATATATATATATATATATATATATATATATATGTATGTATGTATGTATGTATGTATGTATGTATCTATCTATCTATCTATCTATCAATCTATCTATTTATATATGTATATATATATATATATATATATATATATATATATATATATATATATTTATATATACATGGATATGCATATACATATAAGTAAATAAATAAATAAGTAAATATATATATATATATATATATATATATATATATATATATATATATACATATATACATATATATATACATATATATATATATATATATATATATATATATATATATATATATATATATATATATATTTGTGTGTGTGTGTGTGTGTGTGTGTGTGTGTGTGTGTGTGTGTGTGTGTGTGTGTGTGTGTGTGTGTGTGTGTGTGTGTGTGTGTGTGTCTATGTGTGTGTGTGTATATGTGTATGTGTGTGTGTATACACACATAGATATATGCTTATATGTGTGTATGTATATATATATATATATATATATATATATATATATATATATATATATATATATATATATATATATATATATTCATATATATCTATATATATATATATATATATATATACATATATATATATATATATATATATATATATATATATATATATATATATATATATATATATATGTATATAAATAAGTAAATAAGTATATATATATATATATATATATATATGTATATATATGTATATAAATATATAGATAGATAGATAGATAGATGTATATATTCACATATGCATCTATGTATAGATACACACACACACACACACACAGATAAAACTATTTCGATTTTGTCTGAAGAGGAACTCGTGAAGAGTTCGAAACGTTACGATTATTTTCAATTCTCATTGTCGCTATTTTCATTTTCATAGCAAATGATGATTCAACATGATGATGATGAAAATGCTAGTACTGAT
>NC_091567.1:39478979-39481479 GCF_042767895.1 Penaeus vannamei
AAAAAACCCCCCCTTTTTTTCCCCTTACCCTTCCTTCTCCCATTACCCCCTCCACCCCTTCCCTTGTCCCTCCTTCCTCCTCCTCCCCTACCCTTCCTCTTCTCCTCCTGCATTATCCCCACCCTCTTCTCCTTGTCCTTCTCCTTCCTCCTCCCCCTTACTCCTTCCTTCTCCCATTACCCCCTCTCACCCTTTCCCTTGTCCCTCCTTCCTCCTCCCCTTACCCTTCCTTCTCCCATTACCCCTCCACCCTTCCCTTGTCCCTCCTTCCTCCTCCCCTTACCCTGCCTTCTCCCATTACCCCTCTACCCTTTCCCTTGTCCCTCCTTCCTCCTCCCCCTTACCCTTCCTTCTCCCATTTCCCCTCTACCCTTTCCCTTGCCCCTCCTTCCTCCTCCCCTTACCCTTCCTTCTCCCATTACCCCTCTACCCTTTCCCTTGTCCCTCCTTCCTCCTCCCCTTACCCTTCCTTCTCCCATTTCCTCTCTCTCTCTCTCTCTCTCTCTACCCTTTCCCTTCGCCCCTCCTTCCTCCTCCCCTTACCTCTTCCTTCCCTCTCCATTACCCTCTCTACTCCTTTCCTTGCCCCTCCTTCCTCCTCCCCCTTACCCTTCCTTCTCCCATTACCCCTCCACGCTTCCCTTGTCCGTCCTTCCCTCCCTCCCCCTTACCCTTCCTTCTCCCATTACCCCTCTTATCCCTATCCCTTGTCGTCCTCCTTCCTCCCCCCTTACCCTTCCTTTCCTCCCATTACCCTCCACTCCCTTCCCTTGTTCCTCCTTCCTCCACACCCTTACCCTTCCTTCCTCCCATTACCCCTCCACCCTTCCCTTGTCCCTCCTTCCTCCATTACCCCCTCTTCCTTCTCCCATTACCCCTCCACCCTCCCCTTGTCCCTCCTTCCTCCTCCCCTTACCCTTCCTTCTCCCATTACCCCTCCACCCTTCCCTTCTCCCTCCTTCCTCCATTACCCCCTCTTCCCCGCCTCCTTCACACCATGGACACAAAACAACCTTCAGAGCGGATACAAACTCTCTCGAGATTAAAAGTAGGTCCTCCTGTGTCGCGGTCTCACTTAGAAACATAGATTATTTATCGACCTTTTTCTCAAGACGTGACATGGCCGGGCAAAGCATCATATGGCTATGCCTTGGGGAAGCTACTCAGGTCGTTTTTTCTTCTCTGGGACATCAAAATAAATGCCTAAATTAGCGTAAGTCGACTATGGGATCTTATAAGGACTGTCATTAAGCTCTCTACAAGGGAAGTACAATCACCTGAATGTATACCGCACAACAAATTTATTATTGAGGAATACATGCATACATGAGAAGCCATTCGGTTATATATATTATGCAGATCACAGCCAACTTGGACGCATTGAAGCTGACAGACTTACAAGGACAATCATACAGTGTAAAAATCGACGAGTTTTATCTCTGACTTTTCTATAACAAACTATATATATATATGTATCTCCAGCCACTTCCGTTCCATACATACAAATACCGATCAATCCCACACATCCTTAATAACTACCAAATCACTCAAAAATAAGATTAGAAAAGAAAAAAGAACATGAAGAAGTTGATACATCCGCTACCCACTTAGGTACTTCTCCCAAAACACTCAATCACTCATAAGATTTTTAAAAGATGAAGAAAGTTGATGCATCTGCTACCCACTTAGGTAAACCTCTTTTTTTAATGAAGAAAGTTGATGCATCTGCTACCCACTTAGGTAAACCTCTTTTTTTAATGAAGAAAGTTGATGCATCTGCTACCCACTTAGGTAAACCTCTTTTTTTAATGAAGAAAGTTGATGCATCTGCTACCCACTTAGGTAAACCTCTTTTTTTAATGAAGAAAGTTGATGCATCTGCTACCCACTTAGGTAAACCTCTTTTTTTAATGAAGAAAGTTGATGCATCTGCTACCCACTTAGGTAAACCTCTTTTTTTAATGAAGAAAGTTGATGCATCTACACCAATTAGGTAAACCTCTCTTTTTTAATGAAGAAAGTTGATGCATCTGCTACCCACTTAGGTAAACCTCTTCTTTTTTTAATGAAGAAAGTTGATGCATCTGCTACCCACTTAGGTAAACCTCTTTTTTTAATGAAGAAAGTTGATGCATCTGCTACCCACTTAGGTAAACCTCTTTTTTTAATGAAGAAAGTTGATGCATCTGCTACCCACTTAGGTAAACCTCTTTTTTTAATGAAGAAAGTTGATGCATCTGCTACCCACTTAGGTAAACCCTCCCAAAACACTCAAAAATTTATGAAATCTATGAAGAAGACAAACACCTGCAGTGCTATGATTAGTTTCGGTGGAGAGTTAGATAGATAGATAGATAGATAGAGAGGTAAGTAGATAGATAGATAGAGAGGTAAGTAGATGGAGAGATAGATAGAGAGGTAAGTAGATAGATAGACAGATAGAGAGGTAAGTAGATAGATAGAGAGGTAAGTAGATAGATAGACAGATAGAGAGGTAAGT
>NC_091567.1:39488979-39496479 GCF_042767895.1 Penaeus vannamei
CGTTATCATTATCGTTATTATTGTTATCATCATCATCAATATAATTATCATTATCATTATCAAAACTATCATCGTCAATTTTCTATCATCATTATTAAATCTATTTATCTAACTGTTTCTCACTCTCCTTCCTCCCTCCCTTCTCTCGTCTCCCTAACTTCCTCTCTCTCTTCTCCTCTCCTTTCTTTATCTTCTTCCCTTGCTCCTTCTTTTTTCCCTCTACTCCCTCCTCTCTCCCCCCTCTCCTTCCTCTTTCCTTTCTCTCCTACCTCTGTCCTCATCTCTCTCTTATCTCTCTCCCCCACTCCCTCCTCTCCTTTCCTCTCCTCCTTTCCCTTCCTCCCTCACCCATCTTATTCCCTTTTTCCTCTTCTTTCTTCTCCTCCTCCCCCTGTCCTCCCTCTTTCATATCCGAGTCAGCCAAAGCGTTATTTCAAAGGAATTTCACCATAGATAGATAGATAGATAGATAGATAGATATAGAGTCGGCATACACACCATATTCACCACTCACCATATCCTCTCTCTCTCTCTCTCTCTCTCTCTCTCTCTCACTTCTTTGCCTCACCTTGTCTCCTCACAATCCTCACAATCCTTACATATCCCTCTCTCCCTTCTTCTCAGCTCTTCCTACCCTCATTTCCTCATATACTTACTCTATTCCCTTTACCTCTTCACATATCTACTCTCACTTCCTTACTCTCCATCGCCTACTCATACACCTTGCCTCCTCTCACTACCTCACAAACCCCTTTCACCTTCACTACCCTCACTACCTCACAAATCCCCCCTTCACCTCTGCAGTACCCTCATTTCCTCACACTCCCCCTCACCTCCTCACACAGCCCCTCACTTCCCCTTCTCTCACAACCTCACAAAACCCTTCACCTTCCCTACCCTCAGTTCCTCCCACCCATCCCCCCTCACTCACCTCCCACCTCCCCCTACCTCCTCACTACCTCACTACCTCCCACCTCCCACTACCCTCACTACCTCCCACCTCCCCCTGGTCACCCTCACTACTCTCACACCTTCCCCTACCCTCTGCCACTACCTCCCACCTCCCCCTCACCACCCTCACTACCCTCACACCTCCCCCTTCCTCCTCCCACCTCCCCCTAACCCTCACTACCTCACACCTCCCCCTACTCCTCACTACCTTCACACCTTCCCCCCTTCCACCCCCCCTACCCTCACTACCTCTCACCTCCCCCCTTCCACCCCCCTACCCTCACTACCTCTCACTCCCCCCACCTTCCACCCCCTACCCTCACCTCCTCACCTACCTCCCCCTACCCTCACTACCTCTCACCTCCCCCTACCCTCACCCACCACCCCTCCCCCCTACCCTCCCCCACCACCCCTCCCACCCACTCACCTCCCTCACCCACCACCCCTCCACCTCCCCTACCCTCCCCCCCTACCCTCACCCACCCACCCTCCCACCCCCACCCCCACCCCCACCCCCCCGAGAGCGCGCCGCCAACCTCAAAGCCACAATATCTATGCTAATCTCTCGGGGTTTGTCTCCAGTACCCGCCAGCTCGCTTGTAGATCCGCGGCATAAATTTGTTCAAGTGAGACTTATTAGGAGTGGAGGCTTTTTTTATATTTGTTTTCCGTGTTGTGTGTGTGTGTGTTCTGTGTCTGTCTGTTTTGTTTGTGTATAGTTATCTCTTTAGTTATGTATGAGTCTGTGTATTCATATTTAGTTAGTTGTTTATTCCCTTATTAATCTATTGCTATACGTGTGTATTTATATTTATATGTATATTTAAAAGTCTGTCTTCCCTTTCTCTTTATATATATATATATATATATATATATATATATATATATATATATATATATATATATATATATATATATATATATATTTTTTTTTTTTTTTTTTTTTTTTTTTTTTTTTTTTTTTTTTTTTTTTTCTTTCTTTTTTTCTAATTCGTCAGGAAAAACTCACTAGCATCGCCGCGTTGAGTCGTCCTCGCCCGTGAGCGCTCATCGTTCACTTACATTCTTCTTGCCGAGCGTTTACCGCTAACTCAGCCTGCTTGTCTAGCGTTTATCGCTAACTTACTCACTCTCCTTGTCGAGCGCTTACCGCAAACTCTACTCACTCTCCTCGTCGAGAACTCACCGCTAACTTTACTCACTCTCCTTGCCTACTACTCACCGCTAACTCAGTCTCCTTGTCGAGCGCTTACCGCTAACTCAGTCTCTTTGTCGAGCGCTTACCGCTAATCTCCCTCCCCCAGCGCCAACCGCCGTCCAGCCACAGTCGTTCTCTTTCTACGAAGCTCGATCCACGCACTCAATCCCCTTTTCCATTTCCGACGCGAGAGAGGCGACACATCCCCTCGGAAAACGCTAAGAAGAGGGGAGCATTTAGCTTGCCATCAAGGACCGAAACGGGACAGTAAAACGACCGACGTAGAAGCAGTAAAATATGTTAAAATGTCGACACTTTTTGAGCTTTCGTCTGCACGGAACTTGCCCGCGGCTCCATGTTTTCTCTCGTGTATTTCTTGTCCTTTTTTTTTTAGAGATTCTTTTATTTTTCTGTCGTTCCGTTTATTATTCATTGATTTTCTTTTATAGTCTTATTTCTTTTTATTCGTTATTATTTTGTCCTCTTTCTCTTTTGTTAGTAAACCTCTTCTACAATATGAGTAATTAATTATTTAGATTCGTGTATTAAAGAGTTGACAAAATCTGTCTTTGTTTTCCAATATTTTTCTTTATATAATATATATATATATATATATATATATATATATATATATATATATATATATATATATATATATATATAAAGCATAGATAAATATATGGATAACCTAAGAAAGAGAGAGGGGGCAGAGAGAGAGAGAGATTGAGGGAGAGAGAGAGAGAGAGAGAGAGAGAGAGAGAGAGAAGAGAGAGAGAGAGAGAGAGAGAGAGAGAGAGAGAGAGAGAGAGAGAGAGAGGGAGGGGGAGAGGAGAGAGATCAAAGAAGCAGAGAGGGAGGAGAGGGAGGAAGGGAGAGAGAGACAGGGACAGAGACAGAGAGAGACAGGGACAGAGACAGACAGAGAAGACAGACAGACAGAGAGAAAGCGAGAGAAGCAGAAAATCAGACAGAAACAAAGAAACAAAAGCAGTTATAAGAACATACACATAACAGACAGACACAAAGACATTACACAACACGAGAGAGAATAAAAGGTTGCCCACCGCAGAAATAAAATCCTCCTCCTGGTAGCCTGTAGGACCTGTAGGATCTCTCGTCTTTAAGTTTCCTTCGAGCAAAATTGTCGGCGAGTACTCAACATAAGGATTATAAAAGTTAAAGATATTGTGTAGAGTTAATAAGAAAACTTTGGCTTTTTTCTCTCTCATCTTCCTTTCTTTGACATAGAGGAAGCGAGGTAAAGTATTAATATATTTGTTCTATAGATTCATAAAGATAATTTACTTTGTCTTTGAATAAATGCAATGGCGGATGGAATAGATCTTACGCATAGCAAAAAGGAAATAAGGAATAAAAAATATGGATATGAAAAATAGTGAACACAGAAAAACAAAAATGGAGAAAAAAATGTAAAAAAAAAATATATGAACAACTTTGAACAAAGACCTGCGGGAATTTTTCAGACACTGAGGATTTTTCCACGCATTGTGAGAATTTTTAGGCGCCATGGGAATTTTCCAGGTGCCGTAGGGATGATTTTTCAGGTACCTTGAGAATTGTTCAGGAACTGCGGAGATATTTCAGGTATCGCGGGAATATTTCAAGACCCTGAGTATTTTTCAGGCACCCAAGGAACCCGGCTCGTCAGAAAGGTGTTTTGAATAAGAAAAGGACATCGGAAGAGAAGTAATTATGTGCTGGCGTACCTGCGGCGAGCTGACAACTGCAGTTTATTTGGGAGACTATCCCTCCTATCTCAAGAAATAACAAACTGGCAACTCACCCCATGATGAGCACTCCGATTCGGCAAATCCCTCCTTAGAAAAAAATAAAATAAAACATACATAAAGAGGTTTTGAACAATAATAATATTGTAAATGAGTTTCTTCTTTTCCTAAGAAACGTAAGCAATATAAGTATCAACTATATTATGATTAAAATAAGAGGAATCTTGATAAATCGGATTTCTCCAGAACCCGAGTGAGTTGACAGATGTTCTTTTTTTTCGAGATTGCGCAGACAATAGAATAGTATCTCTTTATTCATATGCTGAATTGTAATGATTTGTGAGGCTTAATGAAATGTCTTTTTAATTGGATTTTTTTCTAAAGGCATTTCCTTAGGCTTTTTAGTTCACGTTTTAATCTTTAATTTCTTATGTTGACAATGATCCTTTTTTACCAACCAACAGGATGAAAAATTCTGGAGATGATTGAATAAGGAATCACAGCAATGCTTAGAATGGTAAAATATTGAAATTAATATAATTCTAAAAACTTGCAATGGATAAAAATGATAAACGAAAACGAGAATCGTAATCCTGACGATATAAAGTATAATTATTAAATAGAGAAAGACATATACTAGCATTAAAAAGAGAATCTCTCAGTCTAGTTTTATGTGTCTGTGTGTATGCCTGTATGCTTATGTGTATGTGTGTATGCCTGTATGCTTATGTGTCTGTGTGTATGCCTGTATGCTTATGTGTATGTGTGTATGCCTGTATGCTTATGTGTATGTGTGTATGCCTGTATGCTTATGTGTCTGTGTGTATGCCTGTATGCTTATGTGTCTGTGTGTATGCCTGTATGCTTATGTGTCTGTGTGTATGCCTGTATGCTTATGTGTCTGTGTGTATGCCTGTATGCTTATGTGTATGTGTGTATGCCTGTATGCTTATGTGTATGTGTGTATGCCTGTATGCTTATGTGTCTGTGTGTAAACCTGTATGCTTATGTGATGTGTGTATGCCTGTATGCTTATGTGTCTGTGTGTATGCCTGTATGCTTATGTGTATGTGTATGCCTGTATGCTTATGTGTCTGTGTGTATGCCTGTATGCTTATGTGTCTGTGTGTATGCCTGTATGCTTATGTGTATGTGTGTATGCCTGTATGCTTATGTGTCTGTGTGTATGCCTGTATGCTTATGTGTCTGTGTGTATGCCTGTATGCTTATGTGTATGCCTATGTGGCTGTGTGTATGCCTGTATGCTTATGTGTCTGTGTGTATGCCTGTATGCTTGTGTGTATGCCTGTATGCTTATGTGTATGCCTATGTGGCTGTGTGTATGCCTGTATGCTTATGTGGCTGTGTGTATGCCTGTATGCTTATGTGTCTGTGTGTATGCCTGTATGCTTATGTGTCTGTGTGTATGCCTGTATGCCTATGTGGCTGTGTGTATGCCTGTATGCTTATGTGTCTGTGTGTATGCCTGTATGCTTATGTGTATGTGTGTATGCCTGTATGCTTATGTGTCTGTGCGTATGCCTGTATGCTTATGTGTCTGTGTGTATGCCTGTATGCTTATGTGTCTGTGTGTATGCCTGTATGTTTATGTGTCTGTGTGTATGCCTGTATGCTTATGTGTATGTGTGTATGCCTGTATGCTTATGTGTCTGTGTGTATGCCTGTATGCTTATGTGTCTGTGTGTATGCCTGTATGCTTATGTGTATGCCTATGTGGCTGTGTGTATGCCTGTATGCTTATGTGTCTGTGTGTATGCCTGTTTGCTTATGTGTATGTGTGTATGCCTGTATGCTTATGTGTCTGTGCGTATGCCTGTATGCTTATGTGTCTGTGTGTATGCCTGTATGCCTATGTGGCTGTGTGTATGCCTGTATGCTTATGTGGCTGTGTGTATGCCTGTATGCTTATGTGTATGTGTGTATGCCTGTATGCTTATGTGTATGCCTGTATGCTTATGTGTATGCCTATGTGGCTGTGTGTATGCCTGTATGCTTATGTGTCTGTGTGTATGCCTGTATGCTTATGTGTCTGTGTGTATGCCTGTATGCTTATGTGTATGTCTATGTGGCTGTGTGTATGCCTGTATGCTTATGTGTATGCCTATGTGGCTGTGTGTATGCCTGTATGCTTATGTGTCTGTGCGTATGCCTGTATGCTTATGTGTCTGTGTGTATGCCTGTATGCTTATGTGTATGCCTATGTGGCTGTGTGTATGCCTGTATGCTTATGTGGCTGTGTGTATGCCTTATGCTTATGTGTATGTGTGTATGCCTGTATGCTTATGTGTATGCCTGTATGCTTATGTGTATGCCTATGTGGCTGTGTGTATGCCTGTATGCTTATGTGTCTGTGTGTATGCCTGTATGCTTATGTGTCTGTGTGTATGCCTGTATGCTTATGTGTATGTCTATGTGGCTGTGTGTATGCCTGTATGCTTATGTGGCTGTGTGTATGCCTGTATGCTTATGTGTCTGTGTGTATGCCTGTATGCTTATGTGTCTGTGTGTATGCCTGTATGCTTATGTGTCTGTGTGTATGCCTGTATGCCTATGTGGCTGTGTGTATGCCTGTATGCTTATGTGTCTGTGTATGCCTGTATGCTTATGTGTCTGTGTGTATGCCTGTATGCTTATGTGTCTGTGTGTATGCCTGTATGCCTATGTGGCTGTGTGTATGCCTGTATGCTTATGTGTCTGTGTGTATGCCTGTATGCTTATGTGTATGTGTGTATGCCTGTATGCTTATGTGTCTGTGCGTATGCCTGTATGCTTATGTGTCTGTGTGTATGCCTGTATGCTTATATGTCTGTGTGTATGCCTGTATGTTTATGTGTCTGTGTGTATGCCTGTATGCTTATGTGTATGTGTGTATGCCTGTATGCTTATGTGTCTGTGTGTATGCCTGTATGCTTATGTGTCTGTGTGTATGCCTGTATGCTTATGTGTATGCCTATGTGGCTGTGTGTATGCCTGTATGCTTATGTGTCTGTGTGTATGCCTGTATGCTTATGTGTATGTGTGTATGCCTGTATGCTTATGTGTCTGTGCGTATGCCTGTATGCTTATGTGTCTGTGTGTATGCCTGTATGCTTATGTGTATGCCTATGTGGCTGTGTGTATGCCTGTATGCTTATGTGGCTGTGTGTATGCCTGTATGCTTATGTGTATGTGTGTATGCCTGTATGCTTATGTGTATGCCTGTATGCTTATGTGTATGCCTGTATGCTTATGTGTATGCCTATGTGGCTGTGTGTATGCCTGTATGCTTATGTGTCTGTGTGTATGCCTGTATGCTTATGTGTCTGTGTGTATGCCTGTATGCTTATGTGTATGTCTATGTGGCTGTGTGTATGCCTGTATGCTTATGTGTCTGTGTGTATGCCTGTATGCTTATGTGTATGTGTGTATGCCTGTATGCTTATGTGTCTGTGTGTATGCCTGTATGCCTATGTGTCTGTATGTATGCCTGTATGCTTATGTGTATGTGTGTATGCCTGTATGCTCATGTGTATGTGTGTATGCCTGTATGCTTATGTGTATGTGTGTATGCCTGTATGCTTATGTGTATATGTGTATGTTTAA
>NC_091567.1:39511479-39538979 GCF_042767895.1 Penaeus vannamei
CATTGTAACTTTAGTAATAGTAGTAATGATTTAACGTAGATGTTTAGCAATGTTTTTTCACATTTCTGACTCCCAATGGATATAAACTACATACAACATTGCATTTTTGTAAATATTCAAATTCAAGAGCATGAATAATGGAAAAAAAACTGCTCATAAACCCTATAACCTCCAAGTTAATAGCTTAAACCCGTGGAAAATGAAAAGAAATGAAATGAACCAAAAACAACCCAATTCCTTCAGGCATGAGAACAGTGCAATAGGGAAGACTTGGGTTCTGTTAACTTAAAATTCTCTTTAAAATTGCTGCTCTGGAAACTGCTATATATGGTGAACTGGGAATGATCCTTTGTATACTAGATTTCCAATGCAGCTTGATGGAATTCATACAATACCAATTCTAGGATGAATTATATACTTTACTTTTGTTCCTGATGAAAATTCACTTCTTATCAGTTATTTGAACTAATTATGTTATTCGAAATTTGGACTTTTCTATCAATTCGTACTTGCAAATAATTTACATGTACTTTACTAAATAGACCAATTCTAATTACACTTAACTGAAAACTAATCAAAATACTCAAAAACCAAGAAAAACAAACAAACTTATAATTCAACTGTTACTTAAAAAACTAAAACCTCCATAATATTCTAGGCCTTTTCCATTCTTATGAAAATACATTTTCAAGTTGTATAATTGCTTCTCATTATCAGCCGAAGTCACAACAATTTTCAATTATTCTCATTTCCAAATGGTGCAATCCTCCAGACGTTTCTTCAGGGAGAAACGTGAGTCCCAATCCATTCCCTTTCTTCTCATTTTACTTTTATACACAATATTCGTAGCTTGAAATAAAGAAGTATCGATTTGTTATATTTATTTAGAAAAACTCTGCAGTACATTTTATTATCTTGACGCCTGTAACCATCTCCACCGATGACTTTATGCACAAAGCTTTAATCCTTTTTGCTTCAGAGCATTTCTGTTTAACATTACTCTCTTAAATTCAAAATAAACTAAAGAATTCATAAATAGATCCAAACTTATTTCTCTCCAGGAATGTTTTAGACAAAACGCTAAAACCTTTCAATGTTGACCATGATACACTTGAGAACTGAGCTCCCATGATTTACAAGCATACAATACAGTGCAAGAGCAGAGAATGGCCGTGAGAGCTTCTCTCGCTATAAATAACTGAATTCACTTCTGTTTCTCCTTAGCATGCGAAAGATCCAAGACACACCACAAAATCCATCCTGTCCCATCTTCTGAAAACATGTGGAAAAATGGCAAAAATCTTGGGGAGTTTCTTCAAAGTCGCCTCTAAAAATGATTACAAGGGTTTTATCAAACAAATTAAAGGTCCGCAATAACAGTCTCCACTTCGTTCTGGGGGTAGCGGTGGAATCCCTTCTCTGGGGTGACTGCTGCGACCTCCACATTTGTGCCGCTGACCTTCTCCTCCATGACCTGCTTCAACACAGTCAGGGCAACCTTTAAGGCCTCCTGTAGAGTCATTGACTGAAAAGATTGAGAGGAAAAACAAACTGAGGTTAGAAAACAATGACAAATTTCCAGATGTTCCTATACTAATAGAAACTTCCCATGATAATGATAAAGTGAACTCCTCTAACATAGTATATCACCAGTAACTATGTAATGCCTTGGGACAAAACTACAAAACCCACTTTAGTTATATACAATAAAACAATACATCTAAATTAGTGATTGAAGTAATTTTTAGATATGAATAACATCTCAGTGGCAAAAAATAGCAGTTACCTTGTGGTAGGATTCTTGGAGGGACTGCTGTGCACCCTCAGAGCCAGAGCCTATGGCCTTTGCACCGAACTCTAGGAAGGTGCCAGAGGGGTCCATGTGATACAGATGTGAGCCTGTCTTATCAATACCAGCAAATAACATAGCCACACCAAATGGACGACTCTGTGGAAATATAAAAAGAAATTTGGGAATGTGTTATCAATGCTATTTGCATTAACACCAAAAAGAAGGCAGTGAATTAATAAATACATAACCATTAAAATTCAAAATCATTACCATTGCTGGACCATCATCATCAGAATCACCAAAGCGAATGGCAAGGTTCGACACTGCTTGAGCAACTGATTCCACCTTCATGTCTTCGTTATAAACAAACCAGTGGTTAGCACACTCCACACGGGCATGGTCCACTAAGGTACGAGAATCTGCTACCAGACCAGAAACTGCACAGCCTGTAAAATATAGTATCCAGTTAAAATACTGCTCATTATCTGCATATAATGCAAAATTAAATGACACATTCACAAAAACTTGCACACTTTGTTTCATACAAGAATCTTAAAACAACTTTATCTTACCGATGTGTTTGTCAATTTCCACAATCTTTTCAATGGTGCTGGGAATCATGAGGGGAGATGTGATCCTCTTTTCCACAGCTAAAACAACACCTTCGCTTGTCTGGATTCCAATGGCTGTTGAGCCCAACTTGATAGCCTCAATGGCATATTCCACCTGTGGGAAGAAACAGCAAGAGATTCAGTACTTAGAAAGTTTAATAAGTAAATGAATATAAAGTAAACCAAATAAATATGGTAACCAGCATATGCATGCGTCAAATCATGAAAGAATCAATCAATGTTTAAAGAAAAAAGTTCTATTCTACATCAAGAAAATCAATCTTTATAAAAACAAGGATATAAATTATTAAATTCAAAGAAATATATTTGCTAAAAATAATAATGAAATATATCTCAATAAGATCTTAACCATATTCATTAGAAAGAACAGCACAAATTTATTCTATAATTGAAAGTAATACGACACCAATTCAGTAATTACCTGGAACAAACGTCCCTCTGGAGAGAAAGTGTTGACACCACGGTCATATTCACTACGTGTTAAAAACATCTGAAAAGAGGCATTACCATTAGCTAAGACTTCATGGAGAATAATAACTAATAAGTCAGTATAAATCCAGATACTTTAATTCTGTTCCACAAGAAAACTGTACGTTCCCCATGCAGACTCCTGTGCAATCATGAGAACAACCCTAAAAAGAAGTGTATTGGCTGTGGTTTCAATTTAGCTAGACTTCAAATTACAGCCCATCCAACAAAAATCAAAGCAAGTATCATGCGCATTTGGCTATAACACAATCAAGAAAAAAATTAGGTTTTTGAAATCCACTATGGGTGTCAATACAAGATGAGGCATTGCAGCCCAATGACAGATTTACTAAAAACAAATGAAGAGTACTTTATATATTTCCCAAATTCTACTGTTCCTTTTCATACATTCTGATAAGGTCTGCTTCACAAGAAATGGTAATGATAAAACTTCTGTTCAAATTGCTTACTAGGCAGCTACACATAATTAATCAACAGGTCGACCCATACTAAAACACATTCTATCTGTATATCATCCAGTATGGAAATTACTGCACTTTTCAACAAGATCTCGGCTGTGTAAAAAAAAGAATAGAAGAAGAAGAAGAAAAAAATATGAAGTGTGCAGTGTGCACTTCAAGAGTGCACATCCTGAAACTTTTCAGATAACAAAATGCTTGAAAGTCCTTTAAACTATTAGAAAATTCCTCATTCCATATTGATGTTACATGAATATTTTGATCGTTGACTACCGCACTTCACACAGGTGTGCAAAAAGGAACTCAAACAAAAATCTTGGGTGCGCATCTGACGTACTTTCCACACTGTTATATCATTAAAGATTACAATAATACCCATATATAAATACATCAATATACTTGATATTCTGGTTTCCAATAAGAATTAAGAGACATCCATCATGTATATCTGTCAAGAGATGAGTTTGGACTTCAATACCCAAGGTATTTTGGTATGTACCCCTTCAAATGGATATTCTCCTTCGCCAGTTGAAGGATACCACATATGGTATATATATTCTTTTAATGCCTTCCTTCTTCTTAATTCCTGACAGAATTGACAGAAGAAAAGTGTCTCTGAATGTATGGTTTACTGTGTTACTATAATGGCAGGCTGACAGCAAGGCCTGGCCAACAGAACAAAGGTTTACCAGAAAATTCACAATTTCCCCGAATTACAATACCAGAACATCCAAAGCGTCTCACATAATAGGAATTTATCCTTTTATAGAGAAATCAGAGCGAATATATACAAATAAAACGCAAAATAAACACCATCAATGACTTTTCAAAATTACATGACATGACACTTTGACGTAAATTCTTCTACTTCCCTCTCATTTCTCTTTCAATAATTCGCCATTCCTTGGTACTGACAGTATCTAGAATTGTAAATGAAACAATAAATCCACGCTATCCTCTCCCAAAACACAACAAAATCTCCCAAAATTAACAAAAATGCAAATCAAACTATCCAAGCTTTACCCTCTCCCCTCAAAAAAACACATACTCATTTCACTCTTCATAACACACAAACCAAATAACTAATCCTTCTCGTTCTACCTTCCCACGAATCTCCACAACCCCAGCAATCTACAGCGGGCCTAATAATGCCCCAAATTACCGTAAGAGGAGAGAAAATTCAGCTCAAAGACAGGAGGGACTCGAACCTTGACTCAATGACTTGTGTTTTGGCCGGTGTGTTTACCTCGAGAATTTCCGTCGGATTTTGGTAGATTTAAAGAAAGTTAAATTCAATTTAAGATCATTTTTAGTTATTTTTTGTTTTGTTTTATAAAATTCTAGTAACTACGGGGTTTATTTTGTGTATTTGATTGAGGTAAAAATCTGCCAAAATCTTTTTTGTGAGATGAATTGACGCATGACAAAAAAAATATTTCATTCATATAATTCAATTCGCAAATAATCAAACCAACAAACCAACCTTTAAAAACAAGAAATTCAATCAGATCAATACACCAAAGAAGCATGAGTCTGAAAAACGGAATAAATGTTGGTCAAAATAACTAAAGGAAGCCGAGTGTTGACACCCGAAGATGGCGCGAAACACGTAAGATTTATTCGATTATTTTTATCTTTTTTCTCCTTTATATCGCGTCGTTTGTCATCTTATTAAGTCCTCGTTGACCTCATGTGATTCTTCCCACGTGTAGTGTTAGTGAAATTGCTTATTATTCTATATTTTTCCATCTGAGGTGAATTTTTTATGTGCAGATTTATTTTGTATAAAAGTATTACTTTTTAAAATCGTATTTAGAAATTAATTTTATTTATTTATTTAGATTTATTTATTTATTTATTCAGATTTAGCTTCAGGGACATTTTCTCTCTTCATTTGAAAAGAATAATCAAGTATTTAAATCTCAAGCTTCGTAGATATATCCTTAGTTATTATTATTTACAATATTGGACAAGTGAAAGGAAGAAATAGGTAATTGTTTGGAATGCGTCCGCCTAATTGGGATGGTGTCGTCGTTAATTTTATGTTAATTTTAAGTTAATTTGATGTTAATTTCGGTGTCGTTCGATTCCTCTCTCGCCGTCTTGTTTCCAAATGTGCAGAAATTATTGCGCGGAAACCCCCCGAACCCCGACGCTCTTGACCCGGCGGCAGGGGAGGGCATGAAGGGTTACCAGGGAAATGCTGAGAAAAATGTAGATGATACACCCAGAATCAGTCGTTATATTGTTTAATAAAGGGGGGCTATAGACACTGCTGCTGCCTGAGAAAAGAAAGAATCCTCCGCGTATTCACGGCAGGAGAGAGCCTCGGGCAGAGTTGGCAAGGCCGCTCCTGCGTGGCGGTTGTACGCTCTCTCCTGCCGTGTGTGTTGGGGGATTTTTTGCTTTCCTGGGCGGGGGTTAGGGGAAGGCAGCCCCCGTGGGAGGGTCGCTGTCTCAGGTTGCCGTTGAGATGGCAACGCATGGAGTGAGTGAGTGAGTCAGTCAGTCAGTCAGTCAGTCAGTCAGTCAGTCAGTCAGTCAGTCAGTCAGTCAGTCAGTCAGTCAGTCAGTCAGTCAGTCAGTCAGTCAGTCAGTCAGTCAGTCAGTCAGTCAGTCAGTCAGTCAGTCAGTCAGTCAGTCAGTCAGTCAGTCAGTCAGTCAGTCAGTCAGTCAGTCAGTCAGTCAGTCAGTCAGTCAGTCAGTCAGTCAGTCCGTCAGTCCGTCAGTCCGTCAGTCCGTCAGTCCGTCAGTCCGTCAGTCCGTCAGTCCGTCAGTCCGTCAGTCCGTCAGTCCGTCAGTCCGTCAGTCCGTCAGTCCGTCCGTCCGTCCGTCCGTCCGTCCGTCCGTCAGTCCGTCAGTCCGTCCGTCCGTCCTAGTCAACCATACATATATTTGTGTTCTGATGATATCAATAAGTGAAAGAATAGTCTTACTTACATTTAAGGACAGAATCATATACATGATTAGATAGATCAAGAATTAGATAGATAGATAGATATGAATACATATGAATACACCCAATATCTGATTTTTTTTTTTCTTTTTTACCCAAAAGCGACACTCCCGATAACCCCAAAGTGGAGGGGCTGGGTCCCCCTGCGGACTTCCCCTTCCCTTTCCCGGCCTACGACATCCAGAAGGACTTCATGAGGAACCTGTTTCAGTCACTGGAGGGGGAGAAGCTGGGGATCTTCGAGAGCCCCACAGGAACGGTGGGTAATCTGCGGAAATGACTTGCGTGATGTTATGACTTTTGTGGATGTTATTGTGTCTGTTTATAATGTCATCATTTTTATTATCATCATTATTTCCGTAATCATCAATATTATTGTTATAACAGATATGAATATCATCATCGTCCTTGTTATCATTATCAGCATTAGAACTTGTTTATTGGCACATAATCCTCATCCGTTATTCAGTCATGTATCTCGGATAATAGATAAGAATTCCGATATCTATAAGAGGAGAATATGAATTTTTATGCAGCATATGAATTAATTTTATGAACTCAAGATCTCCTTTTCCTTTCAGGGAAAATCTCTGAGTCTTATTTGTGGTGCTTTGACTTGGCTCAGGGACCACAACACCCATTATAAGGTGGGGCAGATGTTTTCTTAGATATATACCTTATATACGTATAATATTTATTTTAGAGAGAAGATATACATGTTTGACAGAGTGTAAATACCTATCTTTATTATGCATAACTGCCAAATATGAATTCATAATCACTCTGTGGCAATAATTATTTGTGAATCTCTTGTGTAGGGATTCAACCAACCTCAAGTCAAAATATGTGGTAGGGATGCTTGGTGAAATATTGATCCTATGTTCATACATAATTTTGGTAACTGAATTAGAAAATTAACACATCCCTATACTATAAATTTGTATTCATTTCCTGCCTTGGGTTGGACAGGCAGAGCTACAGAGGAAGATAGAGGAGGGCTCAGCCGCTGTTGACGACAACGACCCAGATTGGTTCTCAGCCGCAACCAAAAGAATCGAGGAACAGGGCGAGGTTAGGAAGTATCGAGAAGAGTTATTGGCTCTGCAGAAGCAAGAGGAAAGGGTTAAGGCCCTCAAAGAACGGCGCCAAGTGATCAAGGTTTGGAGCATTTGTGGGCCGGCCTACTTTTTAGATTTGTCGCAAAGACTGAGACGAGAACTGACAACAGAGAAACATAATGTCCAGTATTTTGATGATTGATTTTACAACTGGAATCTAGAAATATATTAATCACCTATTTAACTCTGTAGATTTCATTAGCTTCTTGGCTGTATGGTCAAGCACCTCAAATATGCTTAAGAACTAAATTTTTAGTTGATGGTTTTGTATTCTCAAGATATTTGCTGCATTTTTTCTTATTGTCGAAACTTCCTAACAGAGATCCAGAATAAAAAAGATAGACGATGACTTTGATGAACTCTTCAGAGACTTGCATCAAGTGAGCGAAGAAGTGCGGCGCGAGCTTAGTGCCATTGGAGGTGAGTGTGTACTCTTTCTAGGATGTTTCTTCTCTTTGTTAAATGTCCACTAGGGAATACTATTAGGCAACTTAATTGAATATTAAGATAAATGAGTGATAAAAGATATGAGGTCAATACACAATGTTTCCATATGGAAACCAAAAGAGTTCTCAAATGTTTTTTTTTTTTTTTTTGTTCTTTCTTCTTTCCTAACATTATTAAAGATTTCTCTGTTGCTAGGGAACAGTGAAGTAAGTGAATGAGATGTGAATATACGAAGATATTCTGTCCATCATCAACAGGAGTGGAACCCATGTCAGCTGAGGAGAGTGAGTGGCTGCTCGATGATTATCACAGCGATGATGAGGGGGAAAGTAAATACAGTAAAGATAAGGAAGAGGAGGAAGAAGAAAAGGGTTGTTTAAAGGTAAAGTGCTTTGAGAGTTGTGTGATGTTTTGTAGTTGATTGTGGGATGAAAGGCTGAAATTCTGATTGTTCTTTGTCTTCCCTGGCATAGTCATATCATAGAAAAAATTTTCGTTGTTCATATTTCCCTTATTTATTTTCCTTGTGTTTGTATGTACGTATAATTTTCATTTTTATCTATTTGTTTTTTTGATAGTTTTTTTTTTTTCTTTTTCTTTAGATATACTTTTGTAGTCGCACACACTCTCAACTGTCGCAGTTTGTACGTGAGGTTCAAAAGACTGTGTTTGGGGAAGATACACGTGTTGTCTCCCTGGCATCAAGGCAGAATTTGTGCATTAATGAGGCTGTCAGCAAACTCCATAATATGTCTCTTATTAATGACAGGTAGTGTTGTTTCACGTCGTTCTTTTTTTGTGTGTGTGTTTTCCCCTTTTTTTATTATTATTATTATTTTATCCCAGCCCTACAAAATTTACTTTGCTAAAACATGTTTTATCTCTTCATTCATAGTATTAATCAAAAGAATGCCTAAGTAGATCACAGAGAGTTTTGTATTTCCCTAAGACTTGACAATATGACTTGGCCAAATTTTAATATTTCCAAGCTTTCATATGACCAGACTTTCTTCTCCTTCAGGTGTCTAGAACTACAGAAAGGCAAGAAAGGTCAGGCCACAAAATGCGAAAGTGATGGTTCAGTCAGCAAAAAGAAAAAGTCTTCTGCTGGATGTCCCTATTACAAGCAGACAGCCGTTGATGGTCTTGCTGATCAGGTGAGCGGTTTATGATCTCTTGGTAAAGTAAGGCAAGTGAAAAGAAGAAGCCAAATTTGATTGTTTTGTTGGCACTTTAAATTCAAGTCTAAGTGTTAAGAGATCTATGCAGACCTATACTCTGTAACTAGGAGTTGATATTACACTGAGTGAAAAGAAATTACTTGATAGTGGACTTATTATTTTGCTTCAGTATGTTGTGATTCAGTAACAAGCATCTGCGTAGAGAACTATATATAAAATATGCAATTGCATCCTCTGCTTATGCTTTGAAATCATTTATATTTTCCCTTGAACTATATAGTAGGATTTGATGCGCATAGTTTTTTTCCTTGTAACGTGTAGAAATTTTTCCCTTTCTCCCTCCAAAAATTATTAGTATCCTGATTTAAAGATGAATGAAAGAGAGAGAGTGACAGAACAAAAAAAATGTTTCCAGGTTATTATTATATATTATTATTATTTTTTTTTTTTTATTATTATTATGATTATTATTATTATTATTATTATTATTATTATTATTATATTATTATTATTTTCTCCCTCAGCTCTTACTCGAGGTACAAGACATAGAGCAGATGGTGGGACTAGGACGCAAGACAAAGGGATGCCCATATTATGCTTCCAGATATGCTGTCAAAGATGCCCAGGTAAGAAATGCAAGTCAGAATCAACCTCACTAGTCTGGCATATCTGGAACCAGGCATGTGATAGAGTAGTGGATTTCCTATATAATGAAGCCCCTTAGAATAAAAGGTAAATTAAAGTATATGCTAAGCCACTTTACGGATAACTTTAATGTAAATTCATACTGCAGCAGCTGTGTGTCGGGTGTGGTAGACATAAACAGCTGCATATACAGTGGTCATTGAAATTGAGTACAGCCCAATTTAGTTTATGTCAGAGCAGTAAGGTTGAATGTACATTATGGTATCTGTCTGATGGAATGATGATAGGCAGGATATTTCATAATAACGGGAAGTTTTAAATGCATATGTTAATTTTTTTAATGGAAAGCTAATTCTATTTCCAGTTCATCTACTTCTAACTTTGAATATTGGTTTCCATTCATTTTCATTCCTTATGTTGAGAAGGGTCAGCATGGTCTTCCCAAAACATTATTTTCCTACTCGATATGTATTTTTCAGTAAAGAATAAATAAGTAGATGAATATACTCAAAACTGGATTTCCCATAGCTTGTTGTTCTGCCATACAACACTCTCCTGCACAAGGGTACACGAGAAGCCTGCCAAATACGCTTAAAGGGTAACATCGTTATTGTAGATGAAGCTCATAACCTTCTGGAAACCATCGCCAACATCCACTCAGTTTACATCAGTCATGGACAGGTATGAATTTATTTTGGTTGTAAATTCTTTAATGTTTCTCTTCATTCAGCTTTTATGTTTTCCTGATTTGAATAATGTGTAGATAAGTGTCCTTTCCTATGACAGATTTTATTGAAGAAATCAATAACATTTACTCTGTGAAAGGGAAAGAAAAAATCTCAGACACTTTTTATGTTTGAAATGTACTTTTTCAGTTATCTGGAGCTCGTGCACAGCTGAGCCAGTATTTGGTACGTTACAGCAAAAGGCTTTCTCCAAAGAACTTGTTGTATATCAAGCAGATTCATTTCTTCATTAATGCTCTAATGAAACTTCTTAGTGGAGGTAATATAATACAGAGTATTTCCATTGTACTTTCTGCCATAGATGAAATTATGAAAATATGAAGTTAGACATACCTATTTATTTTTCTTTTTGTATGTAGATACAAGGGAAACATTTTCATTTAAATCAGTATATGCAGTAGTTTGTAAAGCTGGTTGGTGGGATCCATATGTGTCAGGTTTTAGATGTGGTTTATATTTAAGTATGTGAAATGAGAATATTTGTATTAGCTTTTTGCTTTAGAATTTATCTAATATGTTATCATGCATTATCTTATTGGCAGGTACACAAAGCATTGGTGCCATGAGCAACAACAGCAACAAAGGGCCAAGTGCTGATAGCCAAAGCTCCAGTTCTCGTATGCTAACGGTGCCTCTCTTCTTGGCTGAAACTCTCACAGACAATTTGAACATCTTCAAACTTATCCAATACATCGAACAGAGCAAGATTGCCCACAAGGTAGGAAGAAGACGATGGAAGTAATCTTTGTGGTAGAATGTAAAGCGAGGATGAGGTTTATACACAAACTCTCTTAATGAATACCATATAGTAGCTTGATTTTATGTATTTTATTTATTTACTTGTTTACTTAGGGGGTATGAGGACAAAGAATGAACCAGAGAGGGGGAAGTGTACCTCTCTACAGTCTCCCATCTCTGGTGGAGGGGTATAGGGTGTAGTAAAGGAATAGGGGGATATGGAGAACAGGGGAAGGACCACAGAGGGGGAAACTTTGATGTAGAATCTGCCAATGATAGTTCCTCATTATGGGTATGGGGGCATATCTAGCAGATGCACAGGATTGGTGGAAATAGGGATGGTGGATAGAGCTGCATAATCTCTTGGGCAATATACGGAGTCTGAAAATAGATCCAGTACAGAATACGGGATCATTCAGCAACAACTAAAATCAAATGGAATTATGACTTAGTGTCACCGTATGTTCCACTGGCACTTTATGACACCGCCATCAGTGTCAAATATATAAAATTGGTTAATCAAACCTTTCTCAATATTTGTCACAATGTGTGCTTTACACATGGGTAAGGATATGGGAATAAGATAACCTTTATGTTTAATAAAGAATTATTTTAGTATTAGTGTAGAGTAACATTTGTTTGGGAACGAATAGGATGAGTGGATGCTGAGGATACCATATGTAAAAAATAAACTTAGATGATAGATACACGCTAGATAATAATTGATTATAAAGACACATGGACAAGTTTGGTCATATTCAGACACAAAACCAAGAGTGCATAGATTGATAGTTTAAGAATCTATTCATTTGTTTAACTATCTTTACAGGTTTTGAAAGCTATATGATTATATGAAGTATACACTGACATGTGTTTATTTTACAGCTGCACTCATTTAGCCAGAAGTTTGAAGGGTCTGTAAAAGTTCACCAAGTGCAAAAGCAGTCTTCATCGACATCATCCTTTCTTGCTAAAATGGCCAGTCAGAAAAATAATAACAGTCCTAAAGGTATTATATATAGTCATCCTGCTTTCTGTTTAATATTTTGCTTTGTTTTCTTCTCTTCACTTTGCTCCTTTTGTGATGTTCTCTTTACATTCTGGCATCATAGCTTCAGAATAGCGATGTAAGCCTTAAATTCTGTCATATATTTCAAAACATATAACATGATATTGAGCTGAATACTGTTTACTTGCTCCTTAAACTAATTTTTTTTTTTTAGAGAACCAGCAGCCGAAAACACCTGAGACTCCCAAGACAGAAAAGCCAGTGAAGCAAGAGGAAGAGGAGGAGGAGGAGGTGGTAATGGGGTCACCGCTCATGCAGATCACGGAATTCCTGAGAGCTCTCCTCCAGGCGAGTGAGGATGGGCGCATCATTGTGACTGTAGGATCGACTGCCCGAAAGTCGTCCCTGAAGTATCTCCTCCTTAATCCTGCATCACACTTCCATGATATTGTTAAGGAATGCAGGTGTGTTGTATGTTGCTTGCTATTAGTCTGAAGGCTTACATTTGGTAAGTGGATGACTGTTTTGCAAAGGTAGCTATCTAGTATAGTATTTTTCATAGTTTTCACATTTTTCCAAGTATGTATCTAGTTCTTTTACATCTGTTACAGTAAACAAGTAAATAGATAGTAAAGTATTACTTGCTTGTAGATGTTGCTTGAAAGTAATCACACAAAGACACTTGAAGGTGATTCACAGAAACATCTGCCACCAGGTCAGTGATTGTGGCTGGAGGAACGATGCGACCTGTGAGTGAGTTCCGTAACCAGCTCTTCCTCTCAGCTGGAGCCACTCCTGAGAGGATCCATGAATTTTCTTGTGGTCACGTTGTCCCAGGAGAACAAATCATGCCCATAGCTCTGAACGAGGGGCCCACAAATGTCACCTTAGACTTTACCTACCAACACAGAAAAGACCCTAAAATTGTTAGTATCTTTGCGATGAATAATTGAAGCTATCCCTGTTGTAGATATTCTTTTAGAGCATATCATTTTATGCACTAGTAGGGTTTGTATATATTTACTAGAAAAAAAATTACATAATACCTCTATTATAATTTGCACATTTAGTATACTTTCCTGTTTATCACTTTTTGTAGTTAGACGAACTGGGACGTGTTCTTGCTAATATCTGCAATGTTGTACCTGGTGGTCTAGTGTGCTTCCTGCCATCATATGAGTATGAACAGTACATTTACAACCATTTTACCTCAACTGGGATTATAAGCAGATTATCTGCTAAGAAAAAGGTACAGTAATTATTTTGAAGTAGGATTTTTGGTATATATTTATGAATATCAGTTATTTTGTATTATAAATTGAAATTCAGATATATCCACTTAGAGAAAGTAGAAAAATACACCTGAAACATTTATTTCATTCATATATCACATATGTTTGCAGATCTTCAGAGAGCCAAAAAAGTCAAGCCAGCTTGACACCGTTTTAAATGAATATGCGAAAACAGTTCGGTTATCAATCACAAACACTACAGGAATAACAGGCTCACTCCTTTTCAGCGTTGTGGGTCAGTTGACTTTTCCTTTCTAGTTGTTATTATATATTTCATGATTATATATATTTTTTTATGTATTTATTTTGTATTCTTGTATTTAATTTTGTTCTGTTTCTTCTCTTCATTCCTTTGGAACAGTATACTGAACAACCAAACAGTGTTACTTACAAACCCAAAATTGCTTTAAGTGAATATAGCACCTTTATTTTTAAAAAAATTACTATTACCACGCTCCTAATTCTTTCCTTTTATGCTCACTTTACATTGACCCATTGATACTGGCTACATCCACTTGCCATTATAGTTTTATTTTGCTAAGTAATTTCAGGTACAAGTAAATGGCTCCACAAGTGCTTAGTCATTTGAGAGCCAGCTAGCTACTAGTCTTACATGACCTCACTTGTTTATCCCATTCATAGAATTTTGGGGGGATAAGTATGTGTTTTTGTTACTATGATGATCCTTATTAATTAACTCAGTGATTTCAGGAAAATGTGTTTACTGTGGTATTTTGTGAAATGTCTCTGCACATAGATGGCTCTGACAGTGCTTGGCCACAAAAGAGTCAATTACTAGACTTTGTGATCTCACCTGATTTCACATTTCCTTGAGTTTGTAGGGAAAAAAGCTTTTTATACTATTATTGGTACTTTTATTTTTATTACAGATATCATAATTACTATAGTGTTATTGACATTACTAACGGCAACATTAGATAGCAGTAAATATTTTTTAAATCAAGGAATAGGGTAAACAAGTGTGACTGGTAATACTCGTAATTGGCTCATTTGTGGCTTAGTACTTGTGGAGCCATCTATGTGTAAAAATAATTACTAACTCAAACACAGTTGGCATGGCATGAACTCACATGCTATCCCCAGAGGCATGGGGTTTATGTTGCTATTGCTATCACTATTATTTTATAATGTTAGTAACAGACATAATGGTTATAAAAAATCCCTGAACATTCAATACATGGTGTAAATGGGTGAGGCTATTTATGTACATAGCTATCTTTGTAAAAAAAAAGAAAAAAAAAAAAAAAAAAAAAAAAGTGGGGGAAAAAATCTTGACTCTTGAACGTGAACAATGAATGTATGTGTAAGCAATGCCAGAATCAGTGAGGTCATCTGAAAACTTGTATAGAAAAGATGCTGTATTATGAGAAGTGTCTTTTCTTTTGGTTGCAGGTGGAAAAATGAGTGAAGGTATCAACTTCAGCGACAATCTGGGGCGATGTGTTATCATGGTTGGCCTTCCTTATCCTAATACCCATTCACCTGAACTCAAGGAAAAGATGCAATACCTGAACAAGAATGTGGTTAGTCTTATCAATATTTTAAAAATTGTTTTCTGATTTTATTGACCTGTGTTTATCATTATTATTATTATTATTATAATTATAATTATTGTTGTTATTGTTATTTTCATTAGTTCTGCCAGTCTAAGATCTGATACTTTAGCATCTGACTTTATACTATATATGATTGTATCAGTGTTGCAGTATTCAGGAGCATCCATATTAAAAGTATGATTTGTCTGGAAATCCTTTTATTTAAGATTTCCTTGATTTGTAAGATTAGGTTTATTGTTTATTTTGTATGTGTGTATATGTCTGTATCAGAGATCAATTGACTCAAGAACTTACAAATCATTTTCTTGTAACCAGGCTCCAGGGCCAGATGGAAGACCAGCAGGTTCTGTCTTCTATGAAAACCTTTGCTTCAAAGCTGTGAATCAATCCATTGGCCGAGCCATCCGCCACAGGTGAGAGCAAATTTTTTTAATTTTCATTTTAAAAGGTGAGAGAGAATTACCAGGAGGTTCATGATTGTTTCTCTTATGTAAGAAGAATGATCAAATAGCTCTGGCATAAATGGCCAAGATAATTAAGGATAAACTATAGAGAATGAAGCTTTTAACCCAATAACACCGGGTGAAGAATTTGGCAAGTGGACATGATCCCTGGTTTATTGGTGCACATTGACAGTTTCCTGTTTGCACGTGGGTCTTTCGTTTGTTTGTGGATATCATTAGGCAACTAAAAGTTTGTATTTTGATATAATTTTTAAAAATATAAAGCTTTTGAAAGTTTACCATCACTGTAGGTGCTATTGCCTGTAAGTTTTACCATAGAAATGATGCCACTATTATCGTAAAAAACAAGCTACTATTATCGTAAAAAACAAGCTATGTCCAATGAGTTGACAGCATGGAAAGGGTTATGTTTGATGCTACCCACTATGTCCACAACAGCCATGACATGTACATATATGCCACCTGGCAAGAAGTGGTTAAGTATTCACAAGGAAAATCAGAAACTTACTGCCATTTGCTTTTGTCCAAAAAAAAAAAAACTAGCACTAAAATACAAGAATATCTGTACAATATTACATAAAATATTACACTACAATCAGTTATGACATTGTCATGTACCCCTCAATCTGAATAAATCATTAGCTATTAATTTTTGTTTTGAAGAAATGATTATGCTAGCATCCTGCTCTTGGACCATCGGTACAGTCGCCCCTCCTCAGTGCAGGCCTTACCAGAGTGGATATCAAAACATTTGAGAATGTGTCCAAAGTTCGGTCAGGCATTTGGTCTAGTTCGGAAGGTAGGATTAACGAATGTTTTTTTTATCTTGATAAAAAAGATGCAAACTTTATATATGAAACTGGATATGATACACTAATGTCATATATTAAAAAAAATGGTTATATTAAATTCTCACACTATAATTTACTTTTTCTCTAGTTCTTTGCAGATAAGAAAACAACAGCCACTTGAGCATAAAATATTTTGTAATAATAGTAATATATATTTTTGTATGAAATTCCATTGCAATAATGTCACAATCTATAGTGCCTTATGCAACTTTATGTATTTCTTTGCCCTTATAAGTTCTTGTATGTATATAAAGTAGAATAAATCCAAATTTCAAAGTATTTATTCTAAATAAACTAATCTTGATATCATATAGTATTAACTCTTTCCCTGCTGATTGAGGTAGTAGTACGGGGAGGTGGACAACAAGGATGCAGAATAGTACTAAGGGAGGAAGAGGTTCAAAATGAAGAAGACTGTGGAGGATGAGGAGATGGTGTGGAGGATGTTAGGAGAGAGAGAAAGGAATGTTTTTTTGAGAAGGTTGGGTAATAACCAATGTAGGTGCTTTTGAATCGATTGAACTGACAGGAATTGTCAAGGAGGGAGAAATAGTCTGGTTCAGAGTCATGATCAAAGGAGCCAGGAGTCAGGGAACTAGAAAAATTAATATCATTGGGGCTACTTGATAAAAGGACAAGCCTCAATGACTCCAACAAAAGTACAAGATCATTGTTGGTCATGGTAAACCTGGATTATGTCGGAAAGAGAAATGGTTCATCCCTCAGGGTGAATACCATGCCCATGGTTCCCTAAGGCTGTTCAAGATTGACCCAAACCAGTCATTTATTCTTTCAACACAGCTTTTACATCTTAGGAAGTAGACAGATGGGGTCTGAGAAGAGAAGGAAAATAAAAGCGGAGAGAAAAAGACCAATGGCTGAGGCCCAAGGTAGGGAAGGTCCTCAACATGGTGCCTCAGTCTCTATCTCCTACCGGCAATAACAAGCATAGGATTGGAAGGGAGACAGATTACACATATTTTTTAGTCAATAAATATATCTCAACAGCCTTAGCATTATAAAGGAATATCTTATCTTTCTTCAACTGCTAAATTTTGGCTAACAAAAACTACAGTGGATTTATTGATAAATATATTTATCATAGGAAAATAACAATGAGACACTAGTAATAGAGAGATGGTGCATATCAGCTTGACCATGGAAACACTGACACCATGAATATTTGTGTAGACATGACCAATGGGAATGGAATGAAAAATTACAATGAAGCCCTAAAATGAGTGGAAATTCCAGCCCATGCTGACTGCAAAATGATCTTCACCTAATTTATGCAGATTGAGAATTTCAGATGCAGCACTGGGTTACAGTCTTATGAACATTCTGCAGTCGCACATGGGCGTATATATTTTTATCTCTTTCGTCTACTACTTTTATTCCTACAGAAGCCTGGTATATTTACAATGGCATTTCAGGAGGCAACAGATGGTAACAAATATATTTTTAAACATTTCATATTCCTAATTAGCGTTTTATATCTTTTAAATATATAATTCAATAATAACAAGTGATTAGCAAAGTATTTTAAGAATTTACTTTCTCGACTACACAGACAGAGGTTTCTTCCTTGACACTACAAATAGGCTGTTTGGGATTTTTTTATCTTTGCGTTTTTAGGCTACACGACTAATATGCTGTAATGAGTTTAGCAAGACTAAAACTTCTATTTCATGATGGGACAGGAACAGACAAAAGAAAAAAAAATCCTACAGATAGTGGATCAGGTGGGTTTTGTTCTGTACTATAATATGTCTTGGGGATTTCTGCAGGAGACTACATGCTTGCTTTTGCCATTCACACATTAAAATTTCCTGTACATTCGTGACCTATTTAACAAGTACATAGTATAATTTTTTATTTTTTTAAATTTTTTTTTTTTCTCTTTTATAAAAAGGGCTTTACAATAATTATGAACACCTGTAAGATCATCTGACAGAATTGTAAAACAAAAAGAGAGAGAGAAAAACACTTTCTGTCCCAACTAAAATTGTGCGTGAATAAGCACCATGATCCCACGTATTGGGGTATTTTGTGTCTAGCGATTTTAAACTACAGATATTTGGCAGTAGGTCCATCAGTAGTGCACAGTTCTATAACATTTATATAGATTATGAATAAATATAAATTTTATATAACTACCCCAGCTGTAAAACTTTAAATATGCAACAAAAGTTATAAAGAATAATTGAATTTATTTCAAGCAAGAAAAGGTTTATGTGGCTATTTGGGGATTTTCATACTTCTAGAAAAGGAGTTTAATGCTGACAATGCACAAGTATTTTTTTTTTCATTTGAAGCAATATTTTCCACTAACAACTGCCTGCACTCCAAATAGATTCAATGTTGGTAAAATATATACACACATACACATATACACACACATACAAACACACAGACACATACACATATACATGCTTATAACCACATGTGTGAATACTTTCAAATATCTTGATATATAAATATAACTGCATAAAAAACACTAGCATTCAACATGGTTTTACCTCGTGTAAAACCATGCTGACTGCTTGCATTATACAAATCCCAAACAATTTTTCTTACTCTTTGGCTTATTAGTAAACCTAGTGAGAATAAACATTCTTACAAAGATATCAAGAACTTGTATTTTCTTAGTGTAGGTCTTCCTATAAAATAAACATGCATTCATTCTAAATACATACATATAGAAGTTGTGTGTGTGAGTGTATGTGTGTGTGTATATACATATGTACACAGATATGATTACATTTATGACTCTTGATGTATTAATATCACAAACTGTATGAAAAACACTTATATTTAATGTGGTCTTGCACACCTGCATTTGCTTGTGTTATTCAAATCCCAAACTATAAATACTTCCAGTTATTTCACTTAGTTTTTTTTTCCTTATTATTCTTTGGCTTATTTAAATTAAAGTTCATGATTAGTAAACCTAATGAGAATAAACATTCTTACAAAGATATGAAGAACTTGCATTTCCTTAAAGTATGTCTTCCTCTATATAATAAACATGCATTCCATCTATTAGATTCTCTTCTTAAAATACCAAACAAATTTAAACAAATTGTGCTAAAATATGATTGTAGTCGGTGAAGCAATTTTCTCAACTGCTCCTTTGTCTTCTAGCTTTCCCTCAAACCTGATATCACAACCACAAGTGAATGGGAGGATACTTTACTTGTTTACACTGAACATATTTCAATGCTAACTTGCTGTAAAGATTGAATTTATTTATTTACTTTCTTTCATGTTTTTGGTTAATCAAATGTTGCCCATTTATTTTCACTAGGCCCGTTAGTGTCATTTTTGCTCTCCCCTCTGGAGTCTGTTACTTTATTGTTATTCACTACTGTATTATTGTTGTTCCCAAGAGTCACACCTTTGGACTGGCTATTTACACTAAGTTTTTGGAAGTCCTTGGAAAAATCCCCCAATAAATCCCGCTGTGACAGTCTTGGAGGCCTCTGGGGCTGGGTGGAAGTGACTGCAGCCTTGTTAGGTTGAGCCAGAGGGGGTTCAAACTGCACATACTGGCCTGGTCTGGTTGCAGCAGCTGTCACTGGTTGGTTGTCTGAACTCCCTGACAACATGCTGGATGCAAATGCTGCTGCTGCACTGCCTCCCCTTGTGGAACTTGGGAGTGAGTTTGCGCTTGGTGGTTTGTGCTGATTGTACATAGGGTTCTGACAGCCAACTGGTGTACCCATGCTAGTCTGAAGGGAAGAGAATGGACGGTACTCTGGCCCCAACCCCTGATAGGAAGCAAGAGGGCGGTATTCTGAAGGGCGTTTAGGAGTGGCATTGGGCAATCCTGTTGTGTTGATAGCTGAGGAACGGGCAAGAGATGGATGTGCAGGGAGATGAGACATGCTGACACTGCCAACCCCAACTCCACCTTCACCTTGTACTGCCACTCCTGAAAACAATGGATTCTGTGCAAGTTAAATGAGCAGGTTTTCCAGAAGGAGATTAATACTACAAAAAGGGCCTTCTCCATTTTTTGCATGACACTTTGGGACTGCTGCTCTAAAAGCATGCTTGAAAAAGTGTTTTGTACCACCATGCTTGCTTGAGTGATGTAACCAAAAGTGCAAGTGTAGTTATGCATAGAGGTCTTGTGCATGTCCCCAGGTTACACACTGTACTGTGTAGGTAAGATGGTAACCTATACAATGTGCCTGTGAACAGATCACCTGAAGAGGGTGCCAGGGTGTTATCCCTAAACACTAAACTGAACTGACCTTAACTGTTCATCATGCTCTGTCAGTAATTATTCTATCTAACTGAATGAGAGAACATTGGCATATATGCAAGAGCTATGTTGTGTATGCATAAGTTGGTTTTGAGAAAACAGTGTGTTAGTAGCTGATATTCATCAATATTTACAAATTATAGGTAAACCTTAAAATGCTTCACTACAGTATTAAAATGTGGGCATGACTGCATAGATTATTGCATACATTAATAGCATAATAATTCATTTATAACAAAATCCTTTGACCATTTTTCCAGAAAAAGTTGAAAGTAAACTTGTTATATGCAATATGCTAGTGCATGGCAAGCAGAATACCAGCTTGAAGTTATACTATAGATATATACACTTTTTAGTTATCTAGATTACCATCTTACTTCTAAATGTATTATAAAATTACCCATCATGAAAAGTTCATCCAATTCACAGTATAGCTCTCGCTATTTGCAGGTTTTTCCTGCAACAAAAAATGCAAATACACTCTGTGAAAAAAATAAAATAAAATGTATATATATATAATTTTAATGTTTCTTACCAATAGGGTTGACTTATCCAATCTTTAACTAAAGCTGTAAATAAATTAAGATTTTAACTATAAGGTTATAAAAGAATTTATGCTGAGTGATAATAAAGTCAGTAACTACAAAATCATCAGTGGCTATCTTGTTTTCTTCATCTTTTTAATCCAACAATTTGCTATTGTATGATGCTACTCTACACATCTCCCAAGGAAGAATAATTCTCATTAACATCTTTATTTAAGCTGTACATTATGAGCTGAGAAGCTGTGTGTGTCTGGTACATTGGTCTTGGCAAATTTACCCCTTGATGCTGGGAAGGCAAAGTTCATACATGCCATGTCTACTGTGATTTTAGTTCATTAATTTTGCTTGCACAGAGATGACTCCACAAGAGTGGAGTTACCCTAAGGAGTCAAATACTAGTCCTACCTGATATCACCATTTTCCCTTTTCCCTGATTTTCATAAAGATTCTTATTTTCTTTCTGTCTGCTATTAGGATTGATAATAACCCTAATGTCAAAACTAATAATAAATGTAATAATATTAAGAGCATCAGAAAAAATTACTGTTTTCCAAAGAACCAAGGAATGAATATATTCGGTGTGCTTTCCAACAAATCAATAAATGAATATATAAGGTGAGGTCAGGTAGGCCTACTAATTGACTCCTTGGTGACAAAGCACTTGTGGAGCCATCTACGTGTAAACAAAATCCACAAAACAAAACGACAGTGGACAGTGCAATTACCCAGTGCCAATAGGTTAAGAATCAAAAGCCTTAAACAGAAGTCGAGTGTTCCTTTGTTTTTGTTTTTTCTTCCTTTTACTGTGTTATGAACAATTAATGCTACTTATGCAATTCAATTATACGCTCTAAAAAAACAAACAAAAGACATGTGCAATCAAACAACTTACTAAGTATCTAGGAATATATAATCTAATACTCCCTGCCGACACATACAAACTAGGACAACTTCAGAATAAATTCACTCATCTAGTCATTACTGTGATTGCTGTAGGACTAAACATTGTTTAACTGTAATAACAAATTGGCAATGTAATTTTTTCTTTTTTTTTTTTTTTCTTTTTAATAATTGCATAATTTCCACTTTACATCAAACTATTACTGCACCTGAACATTTATAAAAATAATTATACTCTTGATTCTTCTTTATATCACCATATTGGAACCTGCTAAATGAAGAAAAAAAGAAAGACAAAGACAGAGAGAGGAAGAGGAAGAGAGAGAAAGAGAGATGAAGGAGACACGAAAGCAGAGAAGAGGACACAGTGAGTTTAGATATAGATGTGTGGGCACCTGAGTAAGCATCCATGGGTGGCAATAAATACGTGTGTGATTTAACCATGACTCATGTATCATGCTTACAAAGACCAAATCATAACAGTTGTCACTTCATAAAAAAAAAAGTCAACTTGATTGAATTTTCATTTACTTTCAATATAAAACTCCTCGCGAACCCTCCTAAGAGACCCATTTCGCATAAGGAGTACCAAAAAACATTTCCAACACACATTTTCCAGCATCAAGAAACCTCTTTGAATACTTTATGTGACCTTCCGAGTCAAACCAATAGCCTCACCTGGAAGGCTTGAGGTAGATCTAGCAACGCCGGGCACGGGAGGGGGTGGCTGGCTGGGTCGGATGCTCGGCACAGGCCTTTGAGGGATGTCTTTGGAGAAGAGCGGGTCGAAAATCTCATCCTGTGGGGACTCCAGAAAGATGAGGTCTTGGCCGTCCTGGAAGGCAGCAATACATGCTAATAAACATGATGTTCGCAATTCTACTCGTGAGAAATTCACCTTTTTTTTCTACCATTCTATTGTTTTCCTGATCAATATTCAATCTGGTGTGAAAGTCATGCATTACTATATGTCAAAAAATGAGCAGCCATATGATATAGAATTTATATGAATATTTACTCTGAACATTAATAGATTCATTTTCCACATAACATATTTCTTGGACAAGCAATAATACTTTAAAAGCAAACCAAAGCAAACATACTGGAAAAAAAAAAAAATTAAATTAAACTTTTCCTTTAAAAATGCAGGATATTCACCCAAATGGACCTATAATTTTTTAAAGCATGCAACTAAAGCAGGCAATTATAAAAAAAAAGCATTCACTGGATTAAGCATAAAAATGTAATAAAAACACCAATACCAAAACCAAACAGAAAATGGTTTACAGAGTACAGTAAAAAAAAATATATATATATATATCGAAAACTATCAATCAAATCAGCTCAATAAAATAATGCAACTATTTACCCTAAAATGTCCTATGAATCTAGAAAAAAAAGAAAAAAAAAGTAAAGAAAAGAACAAATGGCAACACAAGATCCAAGAGGCCCAATTGGAAAATGATGGAAAAGTGTATTACCTCCTCACCAGACCCCTGATCAAAGCCAAGGTGGGGGCTAGGACTCCTTGTTCGACGGCCTAGGGATGGGGGAGGAGGGGGCAGGGGGCTGAAGGAACGCTGGAACGGGTCAGGGGACTTGGACTGACGGCTGGGTTCGGGTTGGGAAAGGGGGTTTGGGGACGGGTGGGAGGATGCCGGGGAATGGGAGCTCCGAGGGATGGGAGACGCGCTCCCTCCCTGGAGAGCAGATTCATTTAGCGGTGGAGAAAGACTGGTTAGCACGGCAGGAAGGCTCATGGTCATAATGTCCGTGGGGTGAGAGGCAGAGGAGAAAAAGAGAACATTCCCCGCATAGCCCGGTTGAGACGGGGAGGAATAAGTTACTTGGGGAATATTAACAGAGGAGCACAGGATGCTGTCGTCTGAATTTTCAATGGCCTCAAATTCAGCTACGAGAGATTTGTTATCTACAGATTTGGTAAGCTTGGAATAAAAATACCCAGGTGTCCCACCCTTAGAGGAGTACTTAGAAAGAGAGGCAGAGAAAGCTTGACTTGCACCATATCTAGGAAATCCAATGCTACAAGAGGAAGAGGAGGAATTAGAGCTCGGGGGTTCCAAAACTTCAGTGCTCTGCAACCCCTGAGGCAACCTCGAGGAAGGTGATGCATGCCCAGGGGGTACACACGTCCTAGCGGTGGAGGACAGAACAGAAGATGCAAGACAAGTGCCAGAGGAATCAGAAGTAAACTTTGTGTTGCTGGTTCTACAGGCAAAGGCAGGAGGACAATCATTGGCAGAGGAATCACAGAACTGCCTGCGCGTGCCTGACTTGCTACTGCTTCTGGGGGTAGTACAGTAGCCTTTACATACAGCAGAGACGCTGGAGACATCTTTAGAAGGGCGAGAGGGAGAACGTGGTGACAGCTGTATGTGTCCCCGCCTATTTGTATCCAAGACAGAAGAAGCAGCACCATCAACTCGGTTGGCTGTAGTGGTGAAGTCTCTATCATCGTGCAGAAGCTTAGGGGAGCGAAAGTATGAAGTGGAGCTGTCTACAACCTCGTCTTCATCCCCACCACCAACATTGTCATCGTCAAATGAGACAGGGAAACGGTATCCAAAAGATGCCATAATGGGAGGAGGAAGTTCAATGTCTAAGGAGAGGTCAATGAGAGGGAGAGAGGTGAGGCTGGCACTCAGTTGCTGTAAGAGACACACATTAAAAATCTCTTAGTTTCCCACACTCTAGCAGAACATCTTTAAACAATAAATTTCATTCATATTATATCAAGCATATGCTCATTTCATATCGCAGTCAATGGTCCCTGATTCTCACCACTTGCATAAATCAATCATCCACAAATAGTGCATATGCAAGATATATAATCCACACTCCTACCCTTCTGGCATGAATCATAAGTATTAATAATATTCGTGAGACATCCTCCTTCAGATATCCTACATATAACAATCATAAGTAATCAATTTCAATTATCACAAGCACTTCACAATCCTCTCAATATTGATCTACCATCCTCAAGTAGATATTATTGTACACCAAATCCTAACCAACATTAAAACATAAAACAGGAAACCCATATATGCATATGTGTGTGCATGTTTCATGTGTTATGTATGTGTGTGTGTGTGTGTGTACGTATATATGTGTTTTTGTGTGTGTTTACGTGTATATGTGTTTTTGTGTGTGGGAGGGGGTGTAGGTGAGTGGGAGGGTGTGTGTGTAGGTGGGTGCATGTGTGGGTGTCCACACACTTACATACATTATTCTTATTTCAACAAGAGGATGGCAGTAACTAAATCAAACTTACAGCTTAGAAGCAATCCTATCAACCATTTTATTAAAAGTTGAGAAGAAAATAAAATCTCTATGGAAATAGAGTAGGATTATCATATGGCATATAAACACATTTTAAAAAGAGAATGAAAAATCGACAAAATAATGTTCTATCCATATAAACTCAAAACACATATAATAATCAGAAATCTTACATTAAAACGAGTCTGTTTCTCTTTGTTTCTGCCATCGTAACTGATCTATTTGTCCCTTCAACAAATGGGCATGAGAACATAAACCAAAGTAATTAATTGGGTTTTCAGGTTTAGTCGCTCAAAGCAAGTCACTCTAAGATGAACACTTTACAACCATAAGACTGTGCAAATGCTTATGAGTGTTGATTGTGACTGTCAACTATACATGTGTGAGCATACACGCATCTATGCCTGAGTGTATCTGCATGTGTATCTATGAGTACGTGAGACTATGAGCCTGAGAACATGTAACGGCATGGACAGTAATCAAGCAACCTCTAGAATACCAGCAACAGATATGTCACAGAGTGGCCAGAATACTAAAGATAAACAATGATAAAAATATAAATAAATGGGATGGGATGGAATCCTGCAAGCATGGTTCAGTTATAGTGAGGATCACCAGCCTGCTAGACAAGTCCCGGGATTATGATAAAACAGCAGCTGAGGAACATTTGAAGCTTATGTTGGGAGAGGTATCAGCTCCCGGCAGTTCCTTCTGCCACTTTAACATACAAATATTAAGAAAAAAAAGAAAACAACTGAGATGGATAAAATGGCAGATAGACAGATCGATAGACAGATGGACAGGTAGAAAAATATTTTTAATTAAATAAATAGTAATGAATACATATATTAGTACATGTATGAGTGTGTGTATGAGTATGAGAGAGAGAGTGTGTGTGTGTGTGTGTGTGTGTGTGTGTGTGTGTGTGTGTGTGTGTGTGTGTGTGTGTGTGTGTGTGTGTGTGTGTGTGTGTGTGTGTGTGTGTGCACGAGTGTGTGCGTGCATGCATGTGTACATGTGTCTCTGTGCACGTATGCGTGTGTGTCTGCGCATATGTGTCTGCTCATATGTGTTTGTTCAAACGTGTGTCTGTTCATACGTGTGTCTGCTTATACGTGTGTCTGCTCATACATGTGTCTGCTCATACGCGTGTCTGCTCATACGTGTGTCTGCTCATACGTGTCTGTTCATATGTGTGTCTGTTTATATGTATGTCTATGTGTATGCATGTCTGTACCTATATGTGTATAAGCATGCGTGCATGCAGATCAATATGCTGCACCTGGCCAAATGACAAAATCATCATGAACACTTGATCCAAACAACAAATCGGATTCAAACATCTTTCCATCTTAGACACCCTGCGCTTCATCCCAGGCTCTTGCTTCTAGCCTTGATCTAGGAATAAGATCTGACTATTTCATGCCATCATCAGCAATCAACTGTCCATCTTTCTGTCCTACTCACTAACTTAAACTCTTTAATCTTTTATAGATAGAAAGATGCTACATGTATATACAAAATATAAAATCATCTTATGCATTTTTTTTCTTACTATAAAGTCTCACTGAGCATTATGCATCCATGGCTGTGCAAGCAAATATAGCTGCTGTACAATGCTTTTGCTCCAGCAATGCAGGCAACACAGGACAAACTCACCCCACGATACACATTGCCTTTGTGCATCCACGTTGCTGCATTTATATTAATGGCCAAAAAAGCTGGTATAGAGACTGATTTTTTCAGCTGAAATCATACAAAAACATCATGATGATCAAGCACACACAAAATCAATCAAAATCACAGTGAAGGAAATAGAGAAAGAGGTATAAAGAGAGAGAAAGAAGAAAGAGAAAAGGAAGAGAATCACTCCAAAATTAAAAACATGATGAGGTCAAACAACACTTCATCCTGACTGTCAAAGACCACATGCCTTGAAGCCATGGGCATACAAGACTCCAATTTCATATCAGTTTAGATTCCAGTTAAAAATGTGATGTCTGCTTCCTATTCATGTTCATCACTAAGGTCATATGATGTTTTTGGGACTTTACCATGTTTTTAGTTCTGTCCTTTTTGAAAACCCT
>NC_091567.1:39548979-39561479 GCF_042767895.1 Penaeus vannamei
TTATTGCGCACACACACACACACACATACACACACACACACACACACACGCACACACGCACACACGCACACGCACACGCACACGCACACGCACACGCACACGCACACGCACACGCACACACACACACACACACACACACACACACTCACACTCACACTCACACTCACACTCACACACACAAAAAAAAAAATAAACTGTGACACTTAACAAAATCATGAAAAAATAATAAATCTATTCCAAATTAGATATTAAAAAAGTACTTAAAAACCTAAACGGATGGCCTAGGAACTGCATTAAGAAGAAGAAGAAGAAGAAAAAAAAAAAAAAAAAAAAAAAAGCCAAACAGTCACACCATGCAAACTGTATAATTAATGATCATTACAAAACCACTCAGATGAAAGGATGTTACAGTGATTTAGCAAATGATAATCCACTTGTAATGAACGGAGAAAAAAAAAATGTAGATTGACGGCTCAAAAAATATTTCTTTCACTTTTGGAATTTAAAAATGAATAAAGAAAAATGAATTAATAAAATCAAATAAAAACTTGGTCACCTGAATAATTAAGATTACCGATACAGTTTAGTATTCCAGATTTTGGGGGAACACATAATATGTTAAAAGAACACTAAAATAGAGAGGGAGCAGACAAAGTTTGCAAAAGACTAAACCTTAGTCTGGATGGTTTAGTCAAATCTAGTTGCTAGACTTGAGTGGGAGTGTGCAACAGCTAAATTAGATTTTGTTTATTTAAGTAATACAAAAAAGTGTGGTGTCAAGTATGGAGTAAGCTAGAATCATGTAGTTGTTACATTTCCAATCAGATTAAAGTAATCAACGGGAGTCACTGGTGTCACATGATAATAGTAAAAAGCAGAATGCAACCAACTGTTGTTCTATGAATAAGAATTAATCGCGTGCTTTGAAAACAGCTTATATACACATAATAATAGCCAGGACAGCTCAAACTAGGTCCCAGCTATACTAAAACATGACAATGGTACAAATTGATTTTTAAATGTAAAAATAAGTTTAAAGGTGAGTATACCAACAGTTAAATCATAAGAGAAAAAAAGCAATACATGACATGGGATGTTTTCAGGAACACACACACACACACACACACACACACAAAGGTGAGAATAAGTTGACATAAAAAAAAAAAAAACAGAGACAACAAATACAGCAAATGAAAGTCTGACAATAAACTTGCCAAAATGAATTCTAAAATGTACAGCAAATCAAGCAAAACAGGAAAAAATCAACTCAAAATAAGAAAATACATGAAAAACTACACATACAGTAATAGTCAAGGTACAAGAACTTTTCATTAACAGATATTGTTCAATGTACCTCTAAAGTATAACAGCATTACCATCTGTAAATTGTAATTCTTTAAAATGTAAAATACTGTTAATGTAAAAATGTCCCCTTATGCTTTTCTTTCCTCTACCCCCCTTCCTTACAAAAAAGAGAGAGAGAGATAAAGCAGAGAAAGATAAAAGCTAAGAATATCAATGTGAATAAGATAAATAGAAAAAAAAGGCATGGGAGAAGAAATAGAAGGTTAGAGAAAGAGAGAGTAAAGATATTGTAGGGTTTCAATTCAGTGATGACGAATGGTATCTTATCCATGTCTGGGCATGAATTCTGTATGTGCCATAGTAATAGAAGCTGCTCTAAAACACTTTTATGCCTCCCATTGGCAGTATCTCTGGAGCTACAGCCTTCTAAAGTGCTGAGACTGTCTGTGGATCCAAGAGACATGAGGCTACTTCCTCTCTCCTTTTTTGTTTCTTGAGAAAAATAATAATCAACTCGTCCAGAATCAAAGTAGTGTGATAAATATTGTCCCCCACATTTCTAACTTTTGCCCTTTGTGGGTATGAAATTAACCAAGGTGTAATTGCTCTAATTACTTCTTGGCTCCATGGGGTTAATTAAAGCTATAAGATTTGACAGTACCAAAGCCAGCACCAAAATGAGAGAAGATAGTAGGCAAGAAAAAAAGATGAAGAAAAAAAAAGGGGGGGGGAGGAGGTCCCTCTACTAATGCTGTGCCCTTTTTATATGAAGACAAAGATGTTAGTAATGAAAAGTTCTGTAATGAGCGGTATTGCTTTAACCTTCCAAGGTGTTAGTCAAGCCGTTTGCTTTCTGTTACATTAATCTATATCAGGAAGCAGAGGTTCTAATATTACTCTCAAACTAAAACAGATTCCCTAACCCTTACATCTGAAATTTAGTATGGAACATAGATATATTATTTTTTTCCTGCAAACAAATAAAAAGGTAAAAATGCATACTAAGAGATGGATAACAAAGAAAATTCTCTAAAATTAATCTAAATATTAAAGTATGTAAATTCCAAAAAAAAAAAAAAAGGTTAGTAATGCAATACTACTTACGCTCTTAACAGCAGATTTAACAGCAGGGTTGGTCTGCAAAGAATACGATCCCATAATTATAAGAAGCAAGCACCGAAAAAACAAAAACAAAGCAAAAGTTCAGCCCCTACTGGCAGCTGGGTGTAGTGCTTGGATTTTTGAGTCGCACTCACCCAACCCCAGAGAGACCATTCCCTTCGTGCCCCAATGAAGTCCACCATAAAAAAAATCAAAATGATAAAAATGCTGCTGCCATAGCCAAAGACAAAGAGTACATAAGGTGAAAAAACAAAACCAAAACAAACATTGAAAACAAACAAATGGTGGAGGAGGAAGGGGAAAAAAATCTGTGAAGGAAAAAAAAATTAAAACCACATAAGTATCTAGGAAAACATTCCAGTACTCACTGTGTTAGTTTTCAGCAATCTTAACGGGCTCTACAAGAGACAAAGCAGAGATCTTCATTACAAACTGCACTACCCTTCACTTCTCTCTAGACTGATAGGCAAATATATTCTGTTGCTGCAATCTATTTACACTCAACTAAATGACAGGTTACATACACCACCTAAAAGCTTTCCTACATTAAACCTCATTCTATACTGTCTCTTAGAAAGATCATACATTCCTTATTCAAATGCTACCCAGCTACATTGCTTCCAAAACAATCATATGCATAGAAACTTTTAACCCCCTAGAAACCTAAGAATACGAATACAAATGAATTGAATGAAAAAATAAAATATTCCAACATCTACTACATGTTGAGTAAAGAGAAAATATATATCAAGACCCTATTTACTATAACGCTACCCGGTAAAGCACCCTATGTTACAGTGGTCTATCCATTTCCCATAGAAAAGCATGAGACTAAGTTCAATAATAGAAAAACACACAAAAAATGACTGATTGGGCCTGTTTTCAAAACGGTCAGTATGAAATGCTTATAATAATAACCATTCTATTTCACTATCATTCACTAACATTCACAAAAAAAAGAGAGAAAAAATAGAAGAAAAAAAAAGGGGGGGGGGAAATGGTTTTGAATGTCATCAAATTTTTATGCAGTCTTCGTAATTAGCTGAACTGTTATTCAATGCTGTTCTTCTTAGCAGTCAAAGGTCAAGACTTTCCCGATATTACCATTATTAATACATTCTTACCTTTTCACAATACCCTCATTTAGTTGTTACTTTCTTAAGTTACTAGTTTTTAAATTCTTCAAAATAAAAAATTGCTTTGTAATTCAAAACTAATTAAAGTAATCTCCTTACAAGTTTTTGTTTGTTTCTTTGTTTTTACTTTGCAGCTTTAAGTTCCTGTAAGAAAAAGTACATATAAACAGACTTTTCAGTAGTCTCTAATATAAAATTATTGATAGCCCTTGTACTTCCATAGCTCTAACCCTTAAAGGAGATTTAAAATTGATTTTCACTATAAAATCAAAACAAAAAATATTTTTCCAGGAAGCTCAAGCATATATAAAAATTATTGGGTGAAGGTTTTTTAACATACGACTGTATATTTTTCTGACATTAAGAAGAGAGTTTTACAAAATAAACAATGATACACTGATGACATATTCTTCATGCAAGTATAAATACTTATCATGATAACCTACATGTATGCTTAACCTACCCAGATGTGCGAATATGCATTGCATCATTGACTGAATTCTTTTATATATATCACTGCAGACTAGTAAATTGGCTCATAAATCATCAGTCAAGTATTATAAAAAAAAAATTCAAAATAAAAGATACTTTGAGTTGAAGTAATTACACCCACTCCACTAAATCCTATTGCAATAGGTAACAATTCACCAAATTTCACAAAGAGCCTGTTAGCTTCTACCCATTTCCAAATAATAATTTCAAGTAGATCAGTTTGCAGAATCCTCTGATTTTAAAGTGAGAATCACACATCCAGAAGAAAGAATAACTGGTGGGGTTACAAGAGAAGAGAAAAGAGGCATGTTATCTTCAAAAGATTGAATCTGCTCACACATGAACCTTGAACAGCAAAGAAGGTTAGTGAATTATTAAGAGTCAGAATATATGCTGATACCTGCACATCTGAAATGACCATAGAAGCTCAGCAGATGAGTTCAAAAAAGTATAGGAGGCAGAAATTTTCTTTTAAAGAACAACTTCAGCATTGTTGATATATAATATATAACATCAATATTAACATATATACCCTCAATTATAATTATAACTATCTATGTTCCCATTAACTACTTGGTAACTAAAGAATAAATGTGTCCCATAAAAACATCCACAACTTCCACTGCCTTCCAGATGTTTACATCACAACCAATGGCCCTTGAAATAATAAGCCCTTTGAAGAAAAAAAAATAAGGATGTAGCCCCATGACCCCTTCCCTTTGTCTTTTCCCACATTTTAGGCACTAATTATGTTCTTCCTTTTACCTTGCTCTTGACAGTTTTCATGATGGCTCCTCCTTCCTTTCGTACATTGGTCACAAACTGCTTATACTGCTGCTTGACCTTCGAAGACGACTTTTCACAATGAACACTAACTTCTAATTCAAACTCATCTGAGGTTTGCTTGCCGGAATTGAGGCGGTCTAATCTCTCTTCGATGAACTGGAATTAGGTACAGGATGGAAATAACAATCATAGAAATGGCAGCATTAAAAATTAAACAATGTAAACATACAAACAAGCAGACAAAAACAGACACACACATGCACAGACACACATGCACTCATGCACGCACACACGCACGCACGCACGCACGCACACACCCCCACACACACTCCCACACACACTCACCCACACAATTACATACTCACTCACACACTCACTCATCATGATCATTATTTATTTACAAACTAGAATCAGCCAAATCAGTGATGTTTCTACCTATACTACCCAATATTTATATTTGCCAATCTGACAAGTCTGCCAACTGCACAGATACAGAATACACCTTCAAGCTGACGACTACATGACAGATATTACAAACCTGTTGAAAGATCTGCAACTCCAACATCTTCTCTACAAATGGCTGGAAATGCGGCGGACGGATGGCAACAAATTTTTCTTTATTGAATGTTATTTTTGAATCTTCCTCTCTGAACTGGAGCGCCTCCTTGTAGTTGCCAATGAGCTGAACAAGTGCACGTAGGAATGCTCTTGCCACACAGTCGCCAAGCATGTTGCTTGGCGACTTGAGGTTTCTTTTGAGATTTGAAACCACCTCATCTGGGAGAGTTTCCACGTCATTGAAGGGAGTCTTGACAGTGTTGTTGTCGGCATCTAATATAACAGCTTCACCAATATCGTCCATTTGTACTTTCTGTGATAAAGCATACAGAGGTCTCAAATGAAGAGTAGGAAAAATAAGAATATACAAGTCTAACCAATCATCAACAAACTCTAAGCAATCCAGACCAGGGGCAGATGCTTTTCTTACCGACATAAGTGAGGTGTTAACACCAATGAGGAAAGGCATGGGTGCTAACAGATAGTCGATGAGATGCTGTGGTAACACTGGAATGAATATATGCTGCCACTGCATAGGGTATATGACTGAATTGGCTGCCTGAACACAGGCTGACAGCCGCGACAGACGCTTTGACACCATAATGATTCTTCTCTCGTAAAGCATTGATGCAAAGATGATCATCATGTTGTTTGCGTCCACTGCATTGTAGTACTCAGATAGGTCACGCTGAAATTAATGAAGGAGATGACATACCAAAGAATATCATTACAATGCAAAATGTCCTTTGTCTTTCAAACTTAATGTAAGGTATAATACCAAATTGAAACCACTGTAATCAAATTACTGTGTGAAATTTGTCTAAACTTCTGACTATTTATTCTCAAATACAATCTAAATAACAGACCCAATAGTTTATCACATTATGAGAGTGCAATTTATATTTTCTATCCAATAGATATTACCATAACTATAATATAATTCTAAATAAAAAACTAGCCCTAACTAATAAATAAACCATTCAATAAAAAAGAAAAAGCAGTAAATTACAAGATATTAGACATAAAACGTGTCATGAATAGGCTAGTACTCATTAACAATGATTAAATCAAAATTGCTAAACTTTCCAAACAAATATTAATATACAAGAAAAAATCCTACACTATAAAATTCTTATCTCACCCAATACAGAATCAGCAACCTAAGTAAACCATCTGATTATTTCCTATGCACATAAAACTCAAAGGTGAAAAGAAGAGAAGGAAAAAACAAGAAAAAAACGTAGACTACTTCTAACAAACATCAAACTTACATTTTCCGGTATAGTTGGCAGTTTTAGGTGGTTTGGACACTTAGCTACAAAGAACTGGAAGACAGAGCATAAGCAGTTAGGCTTAGTGCATTAAATTTTTTTTTTTTCACTCTACCAAATACATCAATCTTGTTAAACACATGATACTTTTTTATAACTAAGTACATCAATAGATATCAATATCATTAACATGGGAGTTAATTGTTCCCAATTATTATTACTGAAAAGAGTAAATTAGTATTATAAAACAAAAACAAGGAAGACAGAAACACACACAATAATTAATCACAGCTACACTTTCACGAGAGGATGAACAACCTTACTGCCTTTTCTGAGTTTGCATAATAATAGTTAAATAATAATAATAATAATAATAATAATAATAATAATAATGAAAACACCATTACTATTAATATCTCATTTTTATATCATTATATTCATCATCATCATTATCATCATCATTATCATCATTTCCATTATTATCATTATCACTTTTATCAATATCATAATTATCATCATTATTATCATTTTCATCCTCATTTTGATTATCATTATTATCCCTCTTATCAATCAATAGTGATAACAATGATGGAAAACAAATTTCTCTTCCACTTTTCGACTTCTGCTTCTCTCTTCTGAGCTATCCATACAATTACAAACCTTCCTATTCACATAAATTTTACATATGTTATTTGCATTCTTCTGCAGAGAATTTCTTTCAAAGGAAAATTCATTATTTGTAAAATTACCATACAACTTGAACTTAAGTCTTGTAAAGATAACCCAGAAGAATTAGGCAATTGCTTCTCTAACATTTTACAGCAGGAAATGAGTTATTTTCTACAATCTTTATTTCTTAATGTAACTTATTTTGAAGTTTCTACTATTGCCAAAAAAGAGCAAAGGCAAAGAGTTAATTTGCATTGAATATGCCTTCACAAAAAATGCATGGTTACATCTCAGACTTCAACCCTGATTGCTCTATATCAGACTAATAGTTTATTTCTTTTATTCACATACAAACCAAAGTGTCTTAGTAAAGCTTGAGTCTTGAATTACTGTTAATCTTTAAAACATTATATCTGTTCAAATCTTTAGCTGATATTCTGGCTAGTGTAACTAGTCCCTTGCAATAAAATCTAATAGTACATTATTTACTTTATGTGTAAGTAAATAATGTCTAAATTATTTCTATTAACTGGATAAATTTACCTGCTGGCAATTTCATTCCAATCCTGTTACTCAGAAATTAAAATTCTACACTAAAAGTAAGAAAGGAAGAGATCTGATCTGATTGTCGAAGAAATTAATAAGCCAAAAATAATAACACATTAAGTTAGTGCAACACATGCTCATCAAAGCTCTCTAATCTTCCTGGATGGGATCCACAAAAGGACTTGCATATTTACATCATCAAAGTGATCCTACTCCATTATCATTTACAATTAGCTCAGGGTCATATAGCTTTCAATGCTTCAGAAACACATTCATCACCTTAGCTCAGAATAAAAGTTGAAAATAGGCAGGTCATGTTACAAAAAAACTGTGGTACTACACAAGATTCCTTTCTACTCGTGAGTTAAATTTCTCATAAAATCATGAAATTAAAGCATAATACACACAAGCAATCATATATGATTTTTTTTGCATTGTGCCACATTACACAAAAGTGCACTGTTGTTAGAATGACAACCATTCATGTATTCATTGCCTTTCTTCAAAAAGCTGAGAACTATCTGATGGCTATTTGCTAGAAATTTGTGAGAGCAAGGTTAGCAATTATATGCAAACTGGGTGATGCCATGCCATATCCATCCATATCCACAAAGACTCCCACATCCACGTGTCTTTGTGGAGATGGGTGTAAACTTCAGAATAACAAAACTAAGAGTCAAGCTGAGAACAACTTATGGATATTGTCCTTCATGGATCCCAGTCCATGATTTTCAGTTGCATAAAAACACTCACTAATAATATTATAATTTCACAACTCCTAAGCGCAAATTAATATCAATAGAGAAGCAACTCAAGCTGAAGAACCACAATAAGAGAACAGAGCAAGAAGAGCTTTATCACAGCATGAAAATTGCCCAATAACTGCTGTGGCATCTACCTCCAAAACCAATGGTTTCAATGGTTCTTTAGCATTTACAGGCTAAACTGGTTCCAATTCATTATTCGTGCATTCTGGTAGAAATTTTAACAAAATTAGTTACATAAATCAGCATTACATTTGATGACCATAAGTTCACACTCTTCATCCAACAATACCTAAAGGAAAAATTGTAAAAGCAAATCTTATGTCTGTCTACAGCACATGACAAAAGTGAGATTGAGTGACACAGGCAGGTAGAAAATGACAATAAATCAGTGGGACCCAAATTAATTAAGGAATATTGCCATACACCTGGGCCACTATGATGGTATGTGAGTAGCTTCCTGAATGGTACTGACTGAATGGCTGAGGGAGAATTTGCAAGGTGGAGCACCTTGAGTTGTGCCATGTTAATTATAATCTCAAGGTTGTTTGCTGTATTCTGCAATTCTATGACAGCGAAAGTTGTCTGGCTGTAGCAAGAGAATCAAGAAAAAAAAGTAAGGAAACAGCAGGTTCAATGTGTGTTTGTAATCAGTCCATTCTGTTGGGAAGTGGCCAGCTACATTCCGCCTGCATGTCAGTACCGATATATACACTAACTACTTCAGCAGGTCCACTCTGTTTTTCTCATATTCTGTGCCTGCCTGCATCTCCCATCACACACATCTGTCAAGTGCTACATGTTAATGAGAAAATACCAGACAGCCTAGCCTCACCAGAAAGGGACTCTTAACTCTGAATTGGCACCTAGAATATTCTAATTACATTAGTTTTCCTACTGTAGACAAAATGGTAGACAGGATGAAGAGCTGTAAAAATTCATAAAATACAACAGAATGAGAGAACTTAACAGAATAAGAAAACAGAGAGAACAACCCATCAGTGTTAATTTTGGCCATCAAATATCACTCCTTTGTTTTAATACATCTGGGAACTATCTGTCACAGTATCATCAACAACTGCACAGATTGAACAGAGAATGTAATCATGAGCATCAACTAGAGATAACAAGTAAAGAAACTCTAGAGCAAGTTAGGTTGAGCTATTTGATTCCCATATACAATAACGGACATCTTTCTAGCTTTGTTTTTCTCCTCATCCTTTATTTCTAACCCACAAATAAAGACAAAAATATACATTACAAATCAATACACGGATGATCAATGCACGACCAACTAAACAGATACAACTGAGAATCAACTTACCTTGTTATCTCCATATGGCACTGTTATCTCAGTACCTGGAAGGGGGACTTCAAATTTGTAAATATTCTGCAGGCAGGAGGTCAAGTCGCTGGTGCGGCCCGCAGTCATCATTTCCGATAAAGTATTTAGAAGTCTGCAATATTCATATTCATGTCAAAAGCACTCACTCTCTTACTTTGCAAAATCATAAAAGCAGATACACTTCAAATCATCATGAATATCATTATTTTCACATTCATAACACATTCATTCAAAGAGGAGGAGGAGGAGGAGGAAATGGGCAAGGAGGAGGAGATGGGAGACGAGGAGGAGGAGGATATGGAGGAGGAGGAGGAGACAGAGGAGGAGACAGAGGAGGAGGAAGAGGAGGAGGAAGAAGAGGAGGAGGAGAAGATGGAGGAAGAGGAGGAGGAGAAGATGGAGGAAGAGGAGGAAACAGAGAAGGAGGAGGAGGAGACAGAGGAGGAGGAGGAGGAGGAGACGGAGGAGGAGGAGGAGACAGAGGAGGAGGAGGAGGAGACGGAGGAGGAGGAGGAGGAAGAAGAGGAGACGCAGGAGGAGGAAGAGGAGACGGAGGAGGAAGAGGAGGAGACGGAGGAGGAAGAGTAGGAGAATGAGGAGGAAGAGTAGGAGACTGAGGAGGAGGAGGAGGAGACAGAGGAGGAGGAGGAGACGGAGGAGGAGGAGGAGACGGAGGAGGAGGAGGAGACGGAGGAGGAGGAGGAGGAGGAGGAGGAGGAGGAGGAGGAGGAGGAGGAGGAGGAGGAGGAGGAGACGGAGGAGGAGACGGAGGAGGAGACGGAGGAGGAGGAGGAGGAGGAGGAGGAGGAGGAGGAGGAGGAGGAGGAGATGGAGGAGAAGGAGAGGGAGGAGGAGGAGGAGGAGGAGGAGGAGGAGGAGGAGGAGGAGGAGGAGGAAAGAGAGAGGAGGAGGAGATAAAATCAAAGACAACAAAGAAGATGAAGACGAAGACAAAGATGACGAAGAAGATGAACAACAACAATATAAAAGGTGCACAGGATAACGATAACCCCTACTCACTTGTAAAAAGTTTCGTGCCAAGGAAGATGAGAGAGCAAGACCAGAGCAGTTTCTGCACCTGGGGCGTGGCGGCAAAAACCATACGTCCATTTCGAGTCCAGGCTTGTCAGTACGAAGGAAAAATGCTGGACATTTGTGCTGGGGAATATATAACGCTTCATTACAGTTTCTGCTACTTCAGAAGTATGAAAAATGAAACAACTTTATAAAGAACAAGTATATAAGCCATGTCAATCGGCTGATTAGTTAGAATTGGCGAGGACCAACTCAATGAACATTCATTATACAGACATGCATATACACAGAAATGAATACATATCTATCGGTCTAGATATGCATATCTACTGGATAGATAGATAAATGTATCAGACAGATAAACAGATATGCTTTTATTTCTGTGTATATATACATGTTCGTATATATGAACATTCATTGGGTCGGGTCTTGCACAATTTTAACAAACTGACTAAATATCTATGGCTACTTGATCTCACCTGTTTATTTTTTTCTTGATTACTGGATAGACATCTATAATGTTTTAGTTATTGTTAGTAATTCTACTAACATAATACCAAGCATAATGTTAATAACGATAACAATAATAACTAACGATAATCATACTGGACCAAAATTAAGGGATTGCGTTGGGCAATGCATGCGGACAGGCCAGCGACTTGACGGGGAATCTCTCAATATCCAGCACCAAAAGGATGAGGTAATCACAAGAATGAGGTAAGCCTACTTATTGATTCCATGGTGACTGAGTACTTGCTAAATAAGACTTCTAAAATACAAAAAATTCTGAACCAGAAATTTTTATGAAGTACTGGTGTGGTTTGATATATATTGAAAGTTCTGAATAAAAATATTAAGTGTTATCGGTAATGTCTAGTACCTTTCCTACTTTGTACTTCAAGTGCTCACTTCAAAATTACAGCCCCATTACAAAGATTCTGAAGAATATTTGGAAAAAAGCAAAAAAAAAACAAACAAAAAAAAACACACATTTGGTGGGATGATCTACACTACCCTTCTATAAATTCACTCAAGAATACATCAACTCAAAGCATCCCACAAAAACGAACCTTTCGAAGGTGCAAGGAAAGGCAAACTGCGGCACACTTTTTAGGATCTCCTCCTGGGTGTAACTGTTGGGGAACTTCTGGATGATCCACGGGCCCTTACCCTTACCCATCGGGCCCACCACCTCACACCAACACTCCAGCAGTCGGCGTGGGTTCTCTCTGGAATGAAAGGAGGCCACAGGTTGAACAGGATCTCCAGGCGGTGCTGTTGCTGTTAATAATTATGTGGCAGAGGTGGCTGAGACAGTAATAATGATGATAATAATTATAATGAGGATTATGTTGGTGATGTGGTGTGGCAACAATCAGCTATATCTTAAGATTTCCATAATTTTCTCTTTATTTTCAAAGTGAAATAATCACTTAGAATACTATATATATTTGGAAAAAGGAGATCTTAT
>NC_091567.1:39571479-39573979 GCF_042767895.1 Penaeus vannamei
AAAAAAAACACCTTTAGTAAGATTAAAGATTAATGTACGTTTCGTGAAAAATAGTAATATATATTACAGTTCTATTTTTTTCTCACTTGTCGGTTATATTTGATATGTTTTTTTTTTCTTTTTTTTTTTGCATTAAAGACATCACACTACAGAAAACGCCCATAGGTCGTATTAGAGGGGGGACTTATCAAATATGGCTATTAATCTAATTCTTGGTTATCAAATTTTACAAATCAAAAGAATCGCCCAAAGGATTACTTCTATATCAAAGAAAGAAAATGATTCCCATTTGATGAATTATTATTTTTTGCTCGAGGAGACATTGCTAATGAGTTAACCTTTCATTGGTTAGATAGGGACAAAAAATGATAATGTGTTTACTTTTAGGATTCTACTTTCCTTCAAAATTAGACTCGATAGTCTGATAAATATACATGCCTTTTTAACATCCCTACACACATTTTGATCATGAAAGAGAGGTCAATAAGACTCTGACCTTTTCTGAACCTATCCCTCGCCATGAAGGTCTCCCACAGCGACGATAAAGCTTATTCACGAAGCAAAATTCAGCCGGTAGGGGATCGTTGCGTCTGACCTGCTGACATTCCTTGGCTTGCAGTTCCCTTCTCCTAAAGCCAATACACTTATGGCAGGATTTCCAAACCAGTGAACCGCGACTCTTAAGGGCATTGGCAGAGGTGTCGCGAAGACCGGAGGGAAAATAATGTAGGCCAATTTAATAATGTAGGCCAATTTAATAATGTAGGCCAATTTTTTACTACGAGTTCGTCGGTGTTTATGTTATTAATAGGTCTTCAGTGAATGTTGTTAGACTATTTGGGGAAACTGAGAATTACACATTGCTATTTTCTCACTTGGGCTAAAAAGAAAAAAAGAAAAAAATGGAAGTAAAAAATGTAAATGGAACAGCTGATGTATTGGACGTCGCATATTTTTAAAGGTTAGGAATTTATTTTTTATCCATACCATTGATGATTTAATACTAACAAAATAAAAGAAAGAACGATAAAAACATATATAACAACAATATGAATTCCTTCTCGATGTTTTTTTTATCTACACTTTATCACATTATTTCAATCAAGGAATTCATTTCGTGCCAAGTGCATTGATAACTTAATACCGACAGAAAAGAAAGAAAGAAAAAAATCTTTTTAGTTGCTACACTATCACATTAAGATAAGAAGAAACCGCGGTCACAAAAGAGATAAAAAAAAAAAAAAAATCAGTGTTGCCAGCGAGTGGTCCCTCAGTTTCGAACCTTGCATTCGAAACATACCAGAGGAAGATTCGAAATTGTAGTTTGCACAGTCAGTCATAGAATTGACTATGATTTAAATAACTGTACTTGTTAAGAAAGGAAAACTTTGTAAAATAAAACTAATCCCATATACATTGAAGAAGTATATGTAAAGCGAGTTGGTTTTATGGACAAAAAAAAAAACATACATAGGTGATTGATAAACTTGTAAAATGCTTTTAAAAAGTATATATACATAAATATGTAACAGATATTTTAATGTACTAAATATCAACCAAAACATCTGGTGAATATATTAATCGGTCTCCTTCCCCCATATTCCTATTGTGTAAATTTCTAATCAGATTTATCACGACTCATTGTACCATTCAAATGCTTTTCCACACACACACACATAAAGATACAAACACACACAAACACACACACACACACACATAAACATACAAACAAACACACACAAACTCAAACATGCACAATCAAACACACACACATAAAACACAAACACACACATACGCAAACACACACATAAAACAAACACACAACACAAACACACATGCACATTCAAACACACACACAAAAACACAAACATGTTCATACATATTCGCACAACTAGTAGTTCCCGACCCAAGGTTAAGTGAATGGCTGCCACAGATAATCTTTCAAAATTCGCTTCTTTATTATTAGCTCTAACTGTATGAACTTAATATCTCTATCATTATAGCCACTCACAAGCTCTGAACAAAATACAGTGAGACTAGAATTCAGAACAGTGTCAAATTAAGCAGCATTAACAATCTTGTCAACTATTCTAATACATCAATCTTGGTGATTTGATTGTTTGTGATACTTTTCATATTTCCCGTGAGAGACAAAACTGCCGAAAATAATTTATTGTTCACATAACCGATTGTGTAGAGGGAAAAAATGGTGGGAGAGAAAAAAATGGTGGGAGAGAGATAGCGAAAAGACAAACAGACATAGAGAGGTGTTAAAAGTTATTTATCGTTGGCATAACAGACAGAGAGATGTTAAAAGTAATTTATCGTTGTCATAACTTCAAACATAGTTCAGGAAAATTATATTCTAATTATCCATACATAATATTTAATTAATTTATCTGCAGAATCCTCTCTCGAAAACGTTGCTTTTGAGAATAACAAAGAAAACGCCAACTCGACATGTTAAAGAAAAAAGAAAAAAGATAAAAAACACTTCTCT
>NC_091567.1:39583979-39591479 GCF_042767895.1 Penaeus vannamei
TGGTGGTCATCCATCTCTATGTACAGGATTGCATCCATCTGTGAAAAATGCAATCATTTTGTCGTGGAATCGCTTTTATTGTAGTTCATTTGGGTCCTCTTGGATTCTTCATAAGATCCTACATAAAAAATAAACTTTCTATGATGTCTCCTTTACATGTGTAAGATTTTGCACTTTCATTTTTTTCCCCAAGAATGTAATCAATTTGTGAAAGGATAACATACAACTCAATTTGGAAATATGCCATAAGAACATTACTAAATTTCCACAAAGCATGTTTAACAACAAAAACAAAATGTTTAATGAAATGTTTACATTTGCATGCTTTTGTAACTTAGCATTTATTACTAATATTTACATGGTATTGTATTATATATTTTTCTTTCTTTTATTTTTTACTGATAATGCCAAAGCCTGAACATGTTTTATGATGACCATTATTATACTTTTTGCAAGATTCCCATCTTAATAAACACTGTACACTTTATATTTAGTATAACCATTCCACATCCTGAAATCTAAGGATATAGGAGTCAGTGCCCCTCTGCTACAAAAGGGAAAATAAAAAGCAAGACAGTAAATATCTTTCTTTCAATAGTCATATAAAATACATATCTATATTTACATATATTACAATAAAAAGATCAAAACACTTCAAAGCTGACAAGTACACTATCACTTCTAAAACATCTGTAGAGCAGCTTAGAAGTGAAGTCCTCTCCCTCTAAGCTACTTTCAAGAGATTATATAATGAAGATGAACACATTCAAAGGCACATACACACTTGCTGCTTTTACACTTTACGGCAGCACTGACTGAACCTCCCTCACCAGTCACACTTCATGGCTTCCTCGGGATCTTTCAGACAACTAATGCCTACTGGCTAATTCACAACAAATCATAAATAAATATACTTATTTTTCTTACAGTGCTTTCTGCATCTTTCTGATGGTCTGGTACTTGGAACTTGTGCTATTTAGCGACATCCATGATATGCTCCATTGCTGGATATGTTCTGCTTTTCTAAAAATTTATTCTTTATTACATAAAATGATACAAATGCTTATGACAACATCAAGAAATATCAGAATTAGGAGTGATAATACCCCACTAATACTAGAGGCAGTAAAAAAAATTGTAATAAAAAATTATATAATGAAAATAATGATGATAACTGTAAAAATAATAATAATAATAATATCAAATTTAATGCACAAAATCCCTATCCAATTCCCTACAATTCTCGATTATATTCTGCCTAGTCTTTAAAAAGCTCCTTTTCACTCATAGCACATAATAAAATAAAAAATGCAGAACATCCATACATATCGTTGTTAAAATGTCTTTTGTATTACCTTCTTTATCACAGAATATATTCCTGCTTCATATAAAACCTCAATAAAATAAGTTACAGATATTCATACGATAAAAATGAAGATTTTTCTCCTCACCAGTGCCAAGTAATTACATCCTCCATATTTTCTTTTCATAACCGAGTTAATGCAAGAAAATTTAATTCGAAGGATCAAACTCGAAAATGAACAAGAGTGCGTCACAACATCTCTTGTGATGCGATCTTCTGCCATTAAAAAACAATCTAGCCTAAAAATGCATACTTTTTAGAATTGCTAAAAACAATTCCAAAATATTATACATCAATAAATAAGTCATATCAGGTGATTCTAAAATGAACATTAAATAAGTGACCAAAATTACAACTTAAAAGACTAAAATTTGGTTCTAAATAAATTGACAATGTGTTTTATCTGATACCTACAGTCTAGAATAAGTGTCCATAGTATCAACTCAGTACCTGTTAAGGAAGAAACATATAAGTGGGGAAGAAAAGGAAAGTTATTACCAACTTTTACGGCTGCTCAAACTTGCAGCCCTGATGGTCACCCATCCACAATTTTTTTCCACTTTTTCTAAAATACAAAACCCATCAAGTAAAAGTTTGCCTTTCTATACATCTGAACCCTTTAAAACTGAAAAAGTAAAAAAGCCTCTGATCCAATAATGATACATTAATCCAATCAACTTTCTCTTTTCTTCTTCTTTGCCTTATTCTCCTTCTGTGTTTCCATTTCACTTGATATGGTTGTGGCATGAGAAACTAAGGAAGAACAGCTTGTCCACACTATAAAAGAGTCCCTGACTGTCTTACAAATCACAGCCCTGGTGCTTGGAGAGGGGGAGAGCATGCACCTGTCCTCAGAGGGGGGTCAGGGAGAGGTTCGATCCCAAGCCACCTCCCCTTCCGTCCTCCTGCTGCTGCTGCTCCCGCTGTTGCTGTTCTTGCTGTCTGGCTAGAATCTGCTCCAGCTGTTGTCTCAGTCTACTGTGAGTGTGCCGTAAGTTCTCCTGAGAAAGAAAGGATAATGAATGCATATGTGAGAGGGTGCAAGAGTCACTGCTAATTTGTGGTCAAATTAAACACAAAGCTCTATTAAAAAATAGAGAGAAATGTCCTGAAAAATTGACCACTCATTTTTCATCAAGATTTCCAAGTTTTCAGTCTAAAATTTCTTTTACAACTTACTGGCATTGCAAATCATGTAAGGATGTGTACAAAACTAAGTCTAATAAACTAATAAAAGTGCAAAAGCCTCTTCCAACAAATGATATTTACAATGAAAAAAAAAAAGGAAAATCTGAGAAAAGTAACAATTAAGAAAAAGCTTACCCTTTTATTTTCCAGTTCTCTTATGTTGTCTTGGTAACGCTGGTTGCCAAGCTGCTCCAGCTTCTCGGCCTGTGACAGTTTCTCTTGCAGGGCAATCTTGTTCTTCCGCAAGTTGAATATTTCTTGCTGCAGGACTAAATATTTGCGTGCCATCTGTCAAAGTTCACATTTTGTTAGCATTTTTTATTTATTTTTTTTTTTTTTTAAGAAAAAAGAACAGAAGAGAGAGAGAGAGAAAAAAAACAAACATGATAATTATGGAAATATTCAAAGTGAAAATAATTCATCTGATGACTATTGCAGAATGTGTGTATGTGTGTGTGTATGTGTTTGTAAAAGTGTGTATGTGTGTGTATGTAATTGTGTGTGTGTGTATGTGTGTGTGTGTGTGTGTGTGTGTGTGTGTGTGTGTGTGTGTGTGTGTGTGTGTGTGTGTGTGTGTGTGTGTGTGTGTGTGTGTGTGTGTATGTGTATGTGTGTGTGTGTGTGTGTGTGTATTTGTGTGTATTTGTGTGTGTGTGTGTGTGTGTATATGTGTGTGTGTGTATGTGTATGTGTGCGTATGTGCATATGTATGAGTGCATAACAGTGTACATGCACGAATGTGTGTACAGCAATGCTACCGACCTCTTTGTGTTCCGCAAAGATGACCTGCGACTCAGGGTATGAAGGAATGGGCTTGATCGGGCGGATCTCCCCGTCCAGGAGCTCCCAGAAAGCACCGAGCTCTTCCTCATCTGCTCCGTCACTGCCTCCTCCACCGCCATCTATGCCTCCACCTCCTCCACCCTCACCATTGTGACTACCACCACCTGCAAGACAAATACTTTACGTTATAAAATGGATATGTAAATATAATCATTTCACTTAATTTTTTTTTAAATACTCTCTCTCTCTCTCTCTCTCTCTCTCTCTCTCTCTCTCTCTCTCTCTCTCTCTATGTCCCATACACAAAAATAAATTTAGGATTAATCAAGAAATAAGTATACCTACAACCTCAGAACTTTGGCATGACAAGAAAAATAAAGGTCCCACCAATCAAAACTGTAACTCTTACACATAATATAAAATTCAGTAAACACAGTTACAAAACACGAAGACTAACAAACGCACAGAAGCAACTGAAGGCAAGCCACGAAGTAAACATATCTCGCAGTGAATTCTCGTACAACTGTGTACGAATCCTGGCTGCTGGAGACACTGTAATGTCAACAGCCTTCCCTAAGCGACAGAAAACAACAGGTGTGTATGCAGCACCTACGGGTTCCATGACCTTCCACAAGTTGAGGTTGAGTGCCAGGTATTTTAAAAGCCACCCGTGGTTTTAGAAAAATCTAAATCAGGTTTGCTAACTACTTTGGAATGTCTATCCCCTTAACTTGCTTATCTCTCTCTCTCTCTCTCTCTCTCTCTCTCTCTCTCTCTCTCTCTCTCTCTCTCTCTCTCTCTCTCTCTCTCTCTCTCTCTCTCTCTTTCTCTTTCTCTTTCTCTTTCTCTTTCTCTTTCTCTTTCTCTTTCTCTTTCTCTTTCTCTTTCTCTTTCTCTTGCTCTTTCTCTTTCTCTCTCTCTATATATATATTTATATATATATATATATATATATATATATATATATATATATATGTATATATATATATATAATGTTTATATATATATATGTTTATATATATATATATATATATATATATATATATATGTATATATATATATATATATATATATATATATATATATATATATATATACATATATATATATATATATATGTTTACATATATATATATATGTTTTTATATATATATATATATTTTTATATATATATATATATATATATATATATATATATATATATATATATATATATATATATATATATGTTTATATATATATATATATATATATATATATATATATATATATATATATATATATGTTTATATATATATATATATATATATATATATATTATATATACATATGTATATACACATATATACATACACATATACATAAACATACATACAAGCATGCATACATACATAAATAAACACATGCATGCATAAATAAATATATACATACATACACACATACAGAAACACATATATACATACACATATACATAAATATACATGCATGCATGCATACATACATACATACATACATACATACATACATACATACACACACACACATACATACATGATACGTTTATCCAAATGTGTGTGTAACTTTCCTTGTTCGCACTCCCCCCTTCCTCTCCTTTCTCTTCCCCTTCCTATCTCTTCATTTGCGCTCAGGCCCTCAGAGTCTTCACTGTCTAATTTGTATCTTTCTTCCCTCTTCCACTTTCACCTTTTATCTCTCCTCATGTCTACAAAATTTTCCAATCATTCCTCCTATTGTTCTTATTGTCCCTTTCATCCAACATATAAATAGTTAATCCCTCGTGTCAAAAACTGAATAACTACTAATAAGCAGTAACATCAGCTACTTTTAAAAATTAGCTAATGAAAGACATACATATAATTTAGCTTTGTAAGCTTATAAAATTACATTAAACATTACATTACAAATTTATGATATCGTATTGCTATGTCTTTTAATAAATTAGCTGAGAAAATATAACTGCCTAACCACAGAGAACTACCCAAGAAAGGTTCCGTTATATTTGGTTAACAGCTATAACAAGCTATTACATTTCGAATTTATATATAACATGAACACATCTTCTAGAACATCATATATAAAAGTATAGGGTAGTATGAAGTAGTTACATAGATCTGTGCTCCTCATTCTGGATAGGCAGAAAGGTTGCATACATGAGACTTCAATATAATGCATAAGAGTTTCTTCACTGCAATTTTTTTTCTACATTTCCATTTTCCATAACTTTTGGCAGGAAGTTTTAGGAATGTATGAAATTCTAGCAAGAGCCACTCATTTCTTTTTTGTGATACCATTTGCATTATTTACACCAATTTTACTGCAAATGCTCAGGCATGGAGAGCTTTGAGTAGCATAAAATATATATGAGCCTTGTTTTAGTTGGAATTCTTTAGCAAGAAGTTTCCCCTGCTAGTTCAGGTTGCACGGTCATGAATCAATCCTGGCTCTGCAAAATACTGTCTTCATGCACAACAGAAACACACCCAGCTCTCTCTTCGCGGAAACCCATAAGCATCGTCAGCATATACGCTGTTCAGTCTCAAGACGTTCATCAAATACTTGCAAGGACATACTGCTAAAGTACAGTAGAGAGGACAGTGTCTTTATGGGATAATTTTAGACAGAATATACCCGCTGCTGACCTTTCTCATGGCGGAACGGACCGACCAGTAAGTGAAAAGTTCGTAGCGCTTCCCGTAGAGTCACCGCATTGCTAACACGTCCTCCCGTTCCCCCTCCCTCTCCCCTCCCCCTCCTTCTCACCTTCCTCTTACCTCCTCTTCCCTCTCCCCTTCCCCCTTCCCCTTTCCCCCTCCCTCTCCCTTCCCCCCCTCTCTCCCCTTCCCCCTTCCCCCTTCCCCCTCTCTCTCCCCTTCCCCCTCTCTCTCCCCTTCCCCCTTCCCCCTCTCTCTCCCTTCCCCCTTCCCCCTTCCCCCTCTCTCTCCCCTTCCCCCTCTCTCTCACCTTCCCCCTTCCCCCTCCCCTTCCTTCCCCCTTCCCCCTCTCTCTTCCCTCCCCCCCCGTCCCTCTCCCCTGCACCTCCCGGGCCCAAAGTCATTAGACTGCTCATGCCAACACTTCTTACACCGCTTCTCCGCGTACACACACAAGCCCCGGATGAAAGACCATGAAGGTGCACATGGCAACAAGCTGAACCGCCCGGACCTTCGAGCATCACGAGGGCGCTAAGGAGACCCAAATGATACTCCAACACAAGCGGCGATGAGAAAGAGTTTCGTGATGATATGATGAAAAAAAGTTTTATGATGATGGGGGGAAAAAAGGTTCGCGATATGATGAAAAAGTTTTATATGATGGGAGAAAAAAAAAAAAAAAAGTTTTGTGATGATATGATGAAAAAAAGTTTTATATGATGGGAGAAAAAAAAAAGTTTCGTGATATGATGAAAAAAAAAAATCATGATGATATGATGACAAGGGTTTTGATGAATCACTCGACAAGGTCTGTTTCTTATGCATCTTGAGCCTTCGATTCCTCACGGTAAATAAGTTACATTCACCTGGGAAGGAGAGACGGGGAGGAATAAATGCAGATGGGGAAGGGAGAGAGAGAGAGAGAGAGAGAGAGAGAGAGAGAGAGAGAGAGAGAGAGAGAGAGAGAGAGAGAGAGAGAGAGAGAGAGAGAGAGAGAGAGAGAGAAAGAGTGAGATAGAGCGTATGTGTGTGTGTCTGTCTGTCTTTATGCTTGTCTGACGTACGGGTGACTGGGTTTGGAGAGTTGACGAGTCTGCACCCCCCCTCCCTCCATCTCTCTCTCCCTCTCACACTCCGTTTCTCCCTCTCTCCCTCTGTCTCCCTCTCTCCCTCTCTCCCACCGCCCCGAGAGAAAGAGCGAGAGCGAGAGAGCAAAGCTTCGGGCCAGGCAGCGGCGGCGGCGGCAGCGGTGGTAAGGACACCTCAAAATAGCCGAGTGGGCACACGGGGTGAGTCACGCTGGCACTCGGCACCCACAACACCGCCGCGCTGCCACTACGCCACCAGCAGCAGCCCCTCGCACCAGGCCCTCGCACAGACACCCTCGCGCACACGCTCACTGACAAGCCGTGGACGGGGGAAAGGTCGGGCGAACGCTCAGGTTTCAAAGGCACGATATCGTCCACAAGCATGTTTTACGTCAGGATCATACAT
>NC_091567.1:39596479-39603979 GCF_042767895.1 Penaeus vannamei
CACACACACACACACACACACACACACACACACACACACACACACCACACACTCACCCTCACAAAACACACACACTCACCCCCCCCCACACACCACACATACCCTCCCCACACACACACACATACCCCCCCCTACACACACACACACACACACACACACACACACACACACACACACACACACACACACACACACACACACACTCCCACATACCCTCACACTACAGACAAAAACAAACACACACACACTCCCACCCTTACAAACACACATACCCCCCTCCCCACACACATACCCCCTACACCCCGCCTCCTTTCTCGAACCCCCCCCTACACCCCCCCCCTCCTTTCTCGAGAGCGCTTTCGGACGAGCTCCTCCACACGCACTCGCGCTCTTTTCACTCCCCCCCCCCCCCCCCCGCGCCACACGCGCGAGGGCTTCTAAATAGAACCCCGACGCGGACTCCCCCCCCCGCGCCACACGCGAGGGGGCTTCCGCAAATAGAACCCCGACGCGGAACCCTCGCCCATAAAACTAAATTGACGTAACGAACAATGATGTAAAGATAGAGGGAGGAAGGGGAGGGAGGGAGGATGAGAGGGATGGATGAAAGGAGGGAGGATAAGAGGGATGGATGGATGGAGGGAGGGAGGGAGAGAGGAGGGAGGGAGAGAGGAGGGAGGGAGGGTGAGGGAGGGAAGAGAGGGAGGGAGAGAGTAAGAGAGGGGAAAGGAGGGGAGGAAGGGAGGGATGTATGGATAAAACGAAGGAGGGACGGAGGGAGAAATGGAAGGATGGATAGGAGGGAGGGAAGGAGCGAGAGAAGGAGAGAGGAAGAGAGGTAGGAAGGAAGGGAGAATGGGAGAGAGGCAAGGAAGGAGGGAGAGATAAGTGGATAGATGGACGGATGGATAGAAGAGAGGAAGGAGAGAGAAAGACAGACAGGCAGACATACAGAGGGAGGGAGGAAGGAGAGAGAAAGACAGACAGAGGGAGGAAGGAGAGAGAAGGACAGACAGACAGAGGGAGGAAGGAGAGAAAGACAGACAGACACACAGACAGACAGACAGAGGGAGGAAGGAGAGAGAAAGACAGACAGACACACAGACAGACATAGATAAACAAAACACCCCAAACCATTTCTTCAGAGGCACAAGGCATGACCCACGGAACAGACCCGAGGAAAGCGACGAATGATTTCCTCATCCCAGGTATTCAACACGAAAAAGAAAAAGAAAAAGAAAAAAAAAGAAAAAATAGAAAAAGAAAAAATCTAAAGAAGAAAAAAAGAAAAAATAAAAACAAGAAAAAATAGAAAAAAAATCTAAAGAAGAAAAAAAAGGAAAAAACAAGAAAAAAAAAAGAGAAAAGAAAAAAGAAAAGAAAAATAAAAACATCTATCTAAAAAGAAAAAAAGAAAAAAATAGGAAAAAAATTAAGAAGAAAAATCTAAAGAAGAAAAAGAAAGAAAAAAAGAAAAAGAAGACACCCTCAGTCGACCCCCGTCCCCCTCCAGCACATCCACATCCCCCCCCCCAGCCACCACCACCCCAACCCCAAACCCCAACCCTCAGCCTCCACTCCAGCCAACCGAGGAAGGGAGAAGAAGAATCAACGAACCGCGACCATTACAGAATTTGACCTCCGCTATTCGGACGAAAATGCGAAGTACTGTTTATAAATGGACCCCGGAATACGTGGGGGGGGGGGGGGCGCCAGCATGAATGGGCGCATACCGAGAGAGAGAGAAAGAGAGCGAGTCTACGTATGAGTGCTCATGCCTTGTCGTGTAACCTATATATACACATACATATATAAATACATACATGTATATATATGTGTGCATAAATATATATATATATATATATATATATATATATATATTATTATTTATTATATATATATTATATATATATGTATATGTATATATATTTATTAATATATATATATAATTATAATATATACATAATATAAATCATAATATAATATAATATATAATTCTTAATATATAACATGTTGTATATTGTTAATATAGCAATATGTATGTTCTTTGTGTAGATATAATAATAATATCATAATGCATTTGTCATATATAATATGATATTTTTTTCTGTATCATATATTATATTTATCTTTCTATTTTGTGTATAAATAATTCTATTTGATATTACGATATAATAACAAATAAGATTATATGAGCCACACTTTAATACCATACCTTTACTTATATGTACATGTGTATATATATATATATATATATATTTTATATATATATACTTTATCTTTTTACATATACATATCACATATAAAGCTCATCATCACGACTATCATTATTTCAAGTAGAATACGACTAAAAACACCCCAAGACCATAGGCCATCATAACTTCCATTTATAACGACGTGACAGCTCAATAGTAATACCATAACATATATAGCATTCTGCATGGAACGAACGATTCAAAGCGTTATATGAGGCATTCTCTAGGCGACTCAGCTATTTCAGGCAGAGAACTTTGAAAACCAGTGACGGCGTGGAAGAATATCTACTCTTATGAGACAGCAGCCGAAGCTCGTATTTTACCATTTACCATGGATGCAACGTACCTATGCCATATGCTGCAGTATGTGTGCATCATGCATGTAAATATAAATACACAAACATGCAAGAAAGGTAAGTGAATAATTGGGGAATGCAGGTGACAATGATCGGAGAACATACAGGCACAGTGAGAGCGAAGAGGGAGATAAATAGATAGATCGATAGATAGATAGATAGATAGATAGATAGATAGAGAACAGGCAGTAAGAGAGAAAAAAGAGAACAAATAATACATAATATATAATTCATAATATATAACACGTAACATGTAACATATAATATATAATATGTAATATACAATATAAAATATATAATATACAATATATAATGTACGATATATCATATATAATATATCATATATTATATATATTTCATGTATATTTCATATATAATATTCTATGCACAAACCTTTACATATAATAATGAACATATGATTACATATATAAATACACACCCACCCAACCACACCCACACCCACACCCACACACATATATATATGTACATGTATGTATATATATATATATATATATATATATATATATATATATATATATATATACATACACACACACACACATATATACATATACATATATATGTACATCCATCCACATCCACAACCCCTCAGCAGCACCACAAAGGCCCCGCAGACCCCGCGGCGCCCCCCGCGCCGCGGGCCACCTGCGGGCCATCATAAAGCCCCGATAACGACGTGAGCGAAACTCAAAATGAACCGTACGCAAGCGCCTTGTCTCGGCGGCCTATATATACACGCGGGAGACGAACGAATTCAAAAAAGCGTTCACGAGGCGACCTCTGCGGCGGCTCGCTATTTCGGGCGGGGGGGGGGGGCCGCCGCGGAGAAGCCGAGTGACGGCGACGGAAGGGCCTCTCGCGCCCGCCGGACGACGGCCAGGGAGGCTCGCGGCGGCCGTGCCTGCCTGCACACAAGCGCACGCGCGGATGCACGGGCATGCCTGTGTGTGTGTGTGTGTGTGTACGAGTACATGTGTGCATGTGTGTTTGTAAATATAGAAATACACAAACATGCAGAAAGGTAAATTGATAAATTAGGGAATGCAGATAGACTGACAGTCAGGAGAACATACAGGCACAGTGAGAGCGAAAGAGGGAGATAAATAGATAGATCGATAGATAGATAGATAGATAGATAGATAGATAGAGAGAGAACGAGCGAGCAAGAGAGAAAAAAGAGAGACAAAAAAGAGAACGAGACAGAAAGAGAAACCGAGCGAATGAGAGAGAAATTCCCCCAGGTAAAACAAGGTAAAATAAGAAGCGAAAAAGCGAGAGCAAGAGGGAATGCCCCAACGCAGCAGCTAACCCCCCCAACCCCCCACCCACCCCACACACGGTCCAACCCAGCGGCGATTACGTAAGCAGAGCGTCAGAATGCGGAATGAATAAAAAATGCTCTCTCTTTATAGAAATTACAGAGCGGAGTGACAGGGCCTTGGCATCCTCGCGGGACAACATCGTGAGTCTCTTTCTCGTCTTCGGAGATGCTTTCTCAAGACCGAGAAGCTGAAACTATTATTTTTGTTTTTTTATTTATTTTCATTTGTTTTTGTTATCAGCTTTCTCAAGACCGACAAGGAGAAAAGATTATTATTATTTTTTTTCATTTGTTGTTGTTATCAGCTTTCTCAAGACCGAGAAGCTGAAACGATTATTTTTGTTTTTTTATTTTCATTTGTTGTTGTTATCAGCTTTCTCAAGACCGACAAGGAGAAAATAATAATAATATTATTATTTTTATTTTATCTTTTGTTATTGCTATCAGCTTTCTCAAGACCGAAAAGGAGGAGAATATTTTTGTTTTTACTTTAATTTCTTGTTGTTGTTGTTATCATTATCAATAACTCTTGTCATTGTAACATTTATACCAGTGCTATTTGCACCATTAGCATCCCCATTATTTATCGTCATTATTTTTACCAGGAGTGGTCAGATAGATATAAGTATATACATTTATTTTTTATATCAAATCTATCATTCTTACAACGATGCTTAAATGAACGAAAAAAATATATGCAGACAAAATTAACTAAATATTCATATATTAAATTTTATATAATTATTTGATTGGTATCTCTAAAATGCTATTAATATATGCAGATAAAATTAACTAAATATCCATATATCACATTTTGCATAATAACTTCATTCGTATCTCTTAAACTGCTATTCACGCAACAATTAGCTGAAACGTTCAAATTAGCGATTAAAAAAAAAACGATTTACCGTTTACGAAAAGGTAGCAGTACTACACAACGAATTCCTTCTAAACCTCCTTTTTAACGTCAAAGCACAAATGACAAAGATTTCTCCCTGCCAGCTCTCGTCTCCTCTGATGTTGCACTCACACTTGCGTCTGTTTTGGCGCCGCAGGAAACATTCATTGCATAAATGTCAGCCGCCTAACAGTAAGAATCTAAGGAGACAGCATAATAAAATGGCAATATATATTTATAAATATATATATATATATATATATATATATATATATATATATATATATATATATATATATATGTATGTATGTATACACACACACACATATACACATACATATTGACACACACACACACATATAAAGGGAAAATATATAGGAAAAAAGAAAAATATCCAATAATATGGCTATCTATATCTTTCCCAACCCTTCCACCACAAACGTCAATGAAAAAAAACGAAAGGAAGAAAGATAAAAAAAACAAAATAAGAAGACACCCCAAACACCAAATACCAAGAGCGTAAAAAAAAAAAAAAAATCCTCACAAAGATTTTAGCCCCGTCACCCCTCCCGCCGTCCCGCCAAAACCCCCGCCATCGCCGCCGGCACAAAGTCAAAAAGACGAGCTTGTTTTCCCGCGGCTCAGAGGCAGCCACCGCCGCGTCGGCGAGGAACTCACAAAAGAGAGGCCGATAACCTCCGATAACGAGGGAGATAAGCCACCGGGAGCGCCGCTGTCTCATTAAGAATTATCTCTTCCTCACTCCGCCATTCCCTCCATGCGCCTTGCCTTGTTCGTCAGTGAGCGACGAGGGACACTGCACCCACTCGAGCCCTCCCCTCCTCCCCTCCCCTCCCCCCCTCCCCCTCTCCTTACAACGTTTGTGCGTCCGTAGAGAGGGGAGGTTGCAAAAAAAAAAAAATAATAATAATAATAAATAAATACAAAAACTTGCAAAAGCGTAAACAAGTATTATCTTGGCCATGGCGGCACCGCGGGGCCAGCGTCTCGAAGCTTCTTCACCGGAGAGGAGGAAGAGAGATGCATGTGAGTGGCACTTCCCTGGCACTGAGGGGGGGGGGTTGGAGAAGAAGGGGATAAGGAGAGAGCAAGAAAGGGGGAAGGAAACGGAAAGAAGGCGAAGGTGAGAAGGTCAATGGGAAAGAAGATGAGGGAAAGGGAGAAGAAAAGAGGGAGAGGAGGCGAGAGGGAGGAGGAGAGGAAAGAGAGAGAGAGAGAGAGAGAGAGAGAGAGAGAGAGAGAGAGAGAGAGAGAGAGAGAGAGAGAGAGAGAGAGAGAGAGAGAGAGAGAGAGAAAGGAAAGATAGAAAGGGAAAAAGAGGAAAGGAGAGAGAGGGAAAAGAGAGAGAGAGAGAGAGAGAGAGAGAGAGAGAGAGAAAATGGAAGAAGGAGAGAGAGAGAATCAGAGAGAGTTATAGAGAATGAAAGGAAAGGAGGAGCGATAGTGAGAAGACGACAGAGAGGAGGGAGGGAGAAAGAACATAGGGAGAAGACAGAAAAATGGAAAAAAGGAGACAGTGAAATCAGGAGAGAGAGAGAATGAAAAAAGGGGGGCGAGAGCGAAAGACGAAGAGAGGGAGAGAGGGAGGGAGGGAGAGAGGGAAAGAGGGAGAGAGGGAAAGAGGGAGAGAAGGAAAGACGGAGAGAGCGAAAGACGAAGAGAGGGAAAGAGGGAGAGAGGGAGAGCGGCGTGGAGAAAGAGGGAAAGAGGGAGAGAGGAAGAGAGGGAAAGAGGGAAAGAGGGAGAGAGGGAGAGCGGCGTGGAGAAAGAGGGAGAGAGGGAGGGAGAGCGAAAGACGAAGAGACGAAGAGAGGGAGAGAGAGCGAAAGACGAAGAGAGGGAGAGAGGGAGAGCGGCGTGGAGAAAGACGAAGAGAGGGAAAGAGGGAGAGAGGGAGAGAGAGCGAAAGACGAAGAGAGAGAGAGCGAAAGACGAAGAGAGGGAGAGAGGGAGAGAGGGAGAGGGGAGCGCAGCCCAGGAAGCGCAGGGAGGTGAGGTCAGGCCCGAGGAACGCTCCCCTCGGCTGACTCACGCGCCATCTTGGTTTCCCTCTTTTGTTGCGGCGCCGCGGCTGTTTGCGAGCGGGAGGGTCACCCTACGGGCCGAGGGAGGGAAGGAGGGAAGGAAGGAAATGAGGAAGGGAGGGAAGGAGGGAAGGAAAGGAGGAAGGGAGGAGGAGAGGGAAGGATGTATGGAAGGGAGGGAAGTATGGAAGAAAGGGAGGGAGGAAGGAGGGAGGGAGGTATGGAAGAAATGGAGGGAGGGAGGAAGGGAGGGAGGGAGGGAGGGAGGGAGAGAGGGAGGGGAGGAGGGAAGGAAGGAAAGAAGGAAGTAGGGAGGGAGGGAGGGAAGGAAGGAAGGAAGGAAGGAAGGAAGGAAGGAAGGAGGGAGGGAGTATGGAAGGAAGGAAAGGAGGAAGGAGGGAGGGAGGGAGGAAAGGAGTGAAGGAATGAAGTAAAGAAAGGAAGGAAGAAAGAAAGAAGAGACAGTGAACGGAGTGAAGGAGGAGGAGAGAAGGAGTAAGGGAAGGAGTAAGGGAAGGAGGGAAGGAGTCCGGAGGGGAGGAGGGAAGGAGTAAGGGAAGGAGGGAAGGAGGGAGGAAAGAAGGAGTCGGAGGGGGAGGAGAGA
>NC_091567.1:39618979-39628979 GCF_042767895.1 Penaeus vannamei
TGCTGCTGCTGCTGCTGCTGCTGCTGCTGCTGCTGCTGCTGCTCCTCCTCCTCCTCCTCCTTCTTCTTCTTCTTCTCCTTCTCCTCCTCCTCCCTCTTTCACATGATATCGTAATCTGATCGGATTCTCGACTCTCGCGATGACCCCCGCTAATTAGACGTAATTAACTGGGACAAAAAAAAAACAACAACAACAACACCTTAACCCAACGCAGCGGAATCCCCCCCCCCCTCCCCCCTGGCCAACCGAAGCCCGTTCATCTCCCTCTTGCCTTTCCATTCGACGGGAAAAAAGAAGGGCGTTATCTCCCCAGCCGAAATATATATGGCCGCAAGCACTGCCCCATTATTTCCGCGAGGACTTGGGCCCCTTTGTGGAACCTTGGCTTGAGAAATCCCCGAGAGGCGCGAAATTATTCAGATCGTTGTCTAAGTTTCCAAAATAAGAAATTACAAAATATGTAAATATGTAGAATGTGTACGGCGATTGAGAAATTACAAAATATGTAGAATGTGTACAGCGATGGCATTTTTTTTTTTTGTTTGTTTGTTTATTAGGCTCGTGGGACCAAAAATGGCCACACACACACACGCACGGGCGATGATTCACCCACGCACTTCACACAGATCACACGGCACTTGGGCGAAGGGCGAGGGCGTCTACAAGGTGCCTCTTGGAGAACACGCCCACGTACGATCCCCCCCCCCCCGCCCTCCCCCCGAATAAAAAAAAAAAAAGTCACGCCCCCCCCTTCCAACGCGGGCGTCCCTCCTGCACCCCCTTCTACCATCCACGCACGCCACGCCACACCCTTCGGAGACACGAACGCCTGTCTTCTGCCTTCCCGACGGCGCGCGCTTTCCTTTCACTCACTCGACGGTGACGAGCGCCCACCGGGACTGTGCCGCCGTCAGCCCGCGCGGCCCACCAACTGCCCGAGCCGTGACACCGGAGCTCCGAGGGGACACTGACGGATGGCACGATGGCACTACGGCCCCCGCGTGCGTGCCCTCGCCGCCGCTCTGTAAAAATACTCGCGCTTACCGGCCTCACCTGTAGAGCCTGGCCTGAGGGCACGGAGAGGCCTACCTTCCCTTCCCTACCCCCCTTCTCTCTCCCCCCTCCCCCCTACCTATCGGCTCCCGACAGAACGCCTTTCACGACATGCCACAGCCTCCCTCCCCTCCCCCCCTCTCCTCCCCACCCCCTCCCCTCTCACTCCCCCCCCCTCCCCTCTCCCACCCACCCCTCCCCTCTCCTCCCCACCCCCTCCCCCTCTCCTCCCCACCCCTCCCCCTCTCCTCCCCACCCCCTCCCCTCTTTCCACGAAGAAGAGGCACCGCTTCAGAAAAGGGTTGACCGCGACCGCATCCGCATTCCGCCACGCCCATCAACAGCGGCCGAGGAAAACGACCACACACACACGCGCGCGCGCGAAACGTTGCGGATGCAGTTGCAGGTCGAGCTACCGGTCCCGTTACGAACCGAAGAGGGGACCGAAGAGACCGAAGCCGCAGACCGTTCCTCCTCCGCCGCCCGTCCGCCGCCGCCCTGGTCGTCAGTCCATCAGATGGCACCGGAGCGAAAGAAGAGCGCTGGCCCAACAGCTGTTTAAAATGGTCTACCCCTTCAAACGCACATTATTGTCTCCCGTTTTCTTTTTTTTTTTTTTTTTTTGCACGAAAGACGAACTGCCTCACCCCCCCCCCCCCCGAAGAGACCATCTGTCCAGATACGAGAAATGATCACTATTTCTTTTTTCAATCTCCGAAAAAGACTGATCACTATTTCTTTCTTCAATCTATCTTTCTTCAAACTAAACACAAATAATCCCTAACACAATAAACAAAAAATAGACAAATAAATAAATAAATAAATAAATAAATACACGAATATACAAACAAACATAGCCACCCTTTAATTAAATGTACACAGACGAATAACGATCACAAGACACCAATATCACGCCGGCATCTGCAATAAATACCAACAGATTGAAAAAAAAAAACACGAAGAATTCTAAATATAATAAACAAAACTAAATAAACAAATACGTACATAAAATACCGACCTCACACCGACATCTACAACTAAATACCAATAGATAAAAAAAAAGAAAAATGAAGAAGAATCCATTATATAATTAACGAAACGAAATAAATAAATAAATAAATAAAACACGTGCACAGAACAACGACCAAAAGACATCGACCTCTACTACAAAATACCAATAGATATAAAAAAAAATGAAGAATCCACAATATAATCAACGAAACGAAACGAAATAAGTAAATAAAACAAACACGTGCACAGAATAACGAACCAAAAGACACCCTAAACCTATGATCGAGTTTCCATGATCCATGATATAATTAACAAAACGAAATAAATAAATAAATATATATATAAACAAACACGTGCACAGAACAACGAACCAAAAGACACCCAAACCTCACCGACGACAAAATACCAGTAGATAAAAAAACGAAGAATCCATAACATAATTAACGAAACGAAATAAATAATAATAAAAACAAACAAACACGTGCACAGAACAACGAACCAAAAGACACCCACAAACCTCACCGACGACAAAATACCAGCCGATAACACTCTCCACGCCCCACGACCTACGCCCACGCCCCACGCCCCACACCCTACGAACCCACGCCCCCACACCCTACGCCCCACGCCCCACGCCCCCCACCCCACGCCCCACGTCCCCCGACCCACGCCCCACGCCCCCCACGCCCCACACCCCACGACCCCACGCCCCTGCATCATCCCAACGGCGCGTCTTATCTCCCGCTGTCGCCCTCGTCAAGCATCCTCAGAAGTCGCGCGCCCAAAGACGAGACAAGACGAATTTCCTCCGCTATCGGCCCCATTCCCTCGTTCCATCTCCGATACATTCTTTCATTTTTTATTCTATTTTTCTTTTGCTTCCTTTTTTATTCTATTTTTTTTGCTTCCTATTTTCATTGTTTTTTTTTTCTTTTCTTTTTTTTTCTTTCTTTTCTTTTTTTTCTTTTTTTTTTTTGCTTCTTTTTTATTGTGGTTTTACCCTTTACGGCTCATTGACGACAGTCCCGTATGTCTAACTGGCCATCCCGAGGTATTGGCTGAGAGGGAAGGGAAAGAAAGAAAGAAAGGAGAGGTTGTCAAACGGGTAAATAGATAGAAAGATAGATGGAGTGAGTCAGTGAGTGAGTGTGAGTGAGAGAGAGAGAGAGAGAGAGAGAGAGAGAGAGAGAGAGAGAGAGAGAGAGAGAGAAAGAGAAAGAGAAAGAGAAAGAGAAAGAGAAAGAGAAAGTGAAAGAGAAAAAGAAAGAGAAAGATAAAGAGAGAGAGAAAGAAAACAGAGAACAAAGAAGGCCGGGATGAGAGCGAAGGAAGATCAAGAAGAAAAGATAAAGACACAAGAATCCAAAGCATTCTAGAACATAAAAAAAATAATAATAAACCTCAAAACTACAGCAACAACAAGAAACGATGAGGCGAATCTATGAATAACAACTTGTCTTATCCCGAACCCTCGGAATCACCACCACAAACCTCGGACGCGGGACTCTGCAAGCCAGGACACGGAGACAAGTAAACAAAACAAAACAAATGACAACAAAAAACAACCCCCCCCCGCAACATCCTGCAAAGAGGTAAAAGTCAACATCTGGTCGAGATAAGACGCTGGGACGCATCGCCTTATCTGACGTGCCGGGTCTCCCCTTTCGCCTCCTGCCGAGGGCGCTGCCGGCAAAATGCGTCTTCGTCGAATAAAACGGACTGGAGGTTGGGGAGGGATGGGGGACACGCAGGGAAGGAGGGGGGGGAAGGGGGAGAAAGTCAGGGAAAGAGGGGGTAAGAAGAGTAAAGCGAGAGGAGAACGGCGGGTAGATAGAGAGGGGATACGAGAAGTAAAGAGACAGGAAAAAGAAGGTAAAAGCGAGAAGGGATTATTGGGAAAGGAGAGAGGAGAGGAGTAAAGAGACAGGAAAACAAAGGGAAAAGAGATAAAGGATTATTGAGAAAGGAGAGAGGAGTAAATAGACAGGAAAGCAAAGTACCAAGAGAAAGGAGGGCAGGGAAAAAGCGGAAGGAAGGAATCAAGGACCATGAAGAGAACAGGCAAGGCTCGAGGCAGTGAAACACTCGGAAAGAACCAGGATAAAGGATAAACCAACGAACAGGTAGCGGAAAGAATCCAGAACAGAGAACAAACAGAGAGAGAAGAGAGAGAGAGAAAAAAAGGTACCGCAGAACAGACTCAAGCGCTCGCCTCGTCGAACGCACATCATCAAACAAAACAGAAGCAACGCACTTCAGAGAGAGAGAGAGAGAGAGAGAGAGAGAGAGAGAGAGAGAGAGAGAGAGAGAGAGAGAGAGAGAGAGAGAGAGAGAGAGACAGAGAGAAAGAGAGAGAGAGAAATCTAAAACTAAACCTGACTGCATCCGAATCCTCTTATCGCACCGGTACGCCATGCCCATCCGTCCCTGCCCTCATCTCCGGAGGAATAAGGCCACGCTGGCTGCTCCACAGAGAGGAAGTCGGTATTGCTTCCCTTGGTATGCAACTGCAGCGGAATGGGATCGATAAGAGAGATGATGTCACGGGACCAATCGCATGATGCACTGGCACTAATATATGCGCAAAGAGAAAGAAAAAAAAAGGATAAGAGGAGAGAGAGAGAGAGAGAGAGAGAGAGAGAGAGAGAGAGAGAGAGAGAGAGAGAGAGAGATGCGCAAGAGAAAGACAAAAAGAGAAGAGGAGAGAGAGAGAGAGGGAGAGAGAGAGAGAGAGAGAGAGAGAGAGAGAGAGAGAGAGAGAGAGAGAGAGAGACAGAGAGAAAGAGAGAGAGAGAAATCTAAAACTAAAACTGACTGCATCCGAATCCTCTTATCGCACCGGTACGCCATGCCCATCCGTCCCTGCCCTCATCTCCGGAGGAATGGCCACGCTGGCTGCTCACAGAGAGGAAGTCGGTATTGCTTCCCTTGGTATGCAACTGCAGCGGAATGGGATCGATAAGAGAGATGATGTCACGGGACCAATCGCATGATGCACTGGCTAATATATGCGCAAGAGAAAGAAAAAAAAGAAAGAGGAGAGAGAGAGACTGCAGAGAGAGATGAGATCGAGAGAGAGAGATGATGAGACGAGAGAGATGCAGAGAGAGAGAGAGATGAGAGAGAAAGAGAGAGAGAGACAGACAGACAGAATAGAGAGAGAGAGAGACAGAGAGAGAGAGACAGACAGAGAGAGAAGAGAGAAGAAGAGAGAGAGAAGAGAAAGAGAGAGACAGAAAGACAGAGAGAATAGAGAGAGAGAGACAGAAGAGAAGAGAGAATAGAAAAAGAGAGAGAAGAGAAGAGAAGAGAAGAGAAGAAAAGAGAAGAGAAGAGAAGAGAAGAAAAGAGAAGAGAGCATATAGAAAGAGAGAAAGAGAGAGAGGCGAGAGACCAGAGAAAAGAGAGAGAGAGAACAAAGGAACGGATAAAATGATAAGGCGAAAGAGGAGACCACAGAAAGGGCCAGAAGGCGGCCGGACGACCTCAATCCGGCCAAGGGAAACAAAGGACAGTGTCCCTTCTGCGCAACAAAGGGCCGCTCACGACGAGAAATCTCTCTCTCTCTTTTAAATCAAACAAACAACAAACATAAACAATAAATATATATATATATATATATATATATATATCGTCTCTGCTCTGCTCTCGCTCTCGCTCGCTCTCTCTCTCCCTGCGCCACCACCTCTCTCTCTCTCTCTCTCTTATATATATATATATATATATATATCGCTCGCTCTAGAAACAAACACAGGCTAGCAATATATGAAACAGCAAACAACAAACAGTATTTAAACAGCAAACAAGCAACCCACAGAGCAAACAGACAAACCCAGCAAAAAAATGTAAACTAGCAAACAGGCATAGCAACAAACCAAACTTGTAAAATTGTAAAACCAGCAAAAGTATGGAAACAGCATGTATGTATGTGTATGTGTAGATGCAAAAACAAATTTCAATACCTCCCATCCTCTTCCTTCCTCTGCCTCCCTCCCTCTCCTTCTCATTCTTTCCAACTCCCTCTCCTCCTTCTTTCCATCCCCCTCTTCCTCTCTTTCCTTCCCTCCCTCACTCCCTATCTTCTTCCCTCCCTCTCTCCATCTCCCCTCTCCTATTTTCCCACCCTTCCCTCCCTCTCCTTCCCTTCCCCTCTCGCTCTCTCTCCCCCCTCCTTCTCCCCCCCTCCCTCCCATTCCCTCCTCCATCTCTCCATCTCCTTCCCTCCCTCTCTCCCTCCCTCCCTCTCTCTCCCTCCCCTCTCCCTCTCCCTCCCTCCCCCCTCCCTCCCCTCCCCCTCCTCTCTCTCCTTCCCCTCCACCCCACAGGGAAGACGAACCGCACCTGCCCTCCCTCCCTCCTCCGCCCAGCCCCCCATCGCCCCCCTGGCCAACTTCACACCGAGGGGGAGATCCCTAGCACCGCAGGCAGCACCTCCCGAGAAGGGGACGAGAAGGCGAGGGGAGGAAGACAGTTTCATGCAGGGAGAGAAACTAAGAAGAGAATAAAAGAGAGGAAAAAAATGAGAGAGCGAGGAAATTAGTGAGAAAAAAATTGGAGCGAGAAAAGAAGAGAAAAAAAATGAAGAAAAAAACAAACAGACTAATAGGCAAGAGTTCCTTGCTCTATCCTCGAGGCTTCCTTTCCTTATTCTCTCATTCTCTCTTTCTCTTTCTCTTTCTCTCTCTGTCTCTGTCTGTCTGTGTGTCTGTGTATCTCTCTCTCTCTCTCTCTCTCTCTCTCTCTCTCTCTCTCTCTCTCTCTCTCTCTCTCTCTCTCTCTCTCTCTCTCTCTCTCTCCCTCTCTCTCTCCCTCTCTCCCTCTCCCTCTCCCCTCTCTCCTCTCCCTCTCCCTCTCCCTCTCCCTCTCCCTCTCCCTCTCCCTCTCCCTCTCTCTCTCTCTCTCTCTTTCTCTCTCTCTCTCCTCTTGCCTTCCTCTTCCTCTTCCTCTTCCCTCTTCCCTCTTCCTCTTCCTCTTCCTCTTCCTCTTCCTCTTCCTCTTCCTCTCTCCTCTCCCTCTCCCTCTCCCTCTCCCTCTCTTCCTCTTTCCTCTCCCTCTTCCTCTTCCTCTTCCTCTTCCTCTCCCTCTCCTTCTCCTTCTCCCTTCTCCTTCTCCTTCTCCTTCTCCTTCTCCCTCTCCCTCTCCCTCTCCCTCTCCCTCTCCCTCTCCCTCTCCCTCTCCCCTTCCCTCTCCCTCTCTCCCTCTTTACCTCTCTCCTTCTCCCTCTCCCTCTCTCTCTCTCTCATTTCTTTCCCTTCCCCAAACCTTCCCCCATAATTCTCCTCGCTATTGAACCTCCCCGCCTCCCCCCCCCCCCTTAGAAATCCCCACACCCATCAAGGCCTGTCAGCAACAAACTCCAGCAAGAGCGCCTGTTGAAAGCACAAGAAAGAAAGAAAAAGAAAAAGAAAAAATGAAAGAAAAAAGAAAAGAAAGAAAAGAAAGAAAACACCTCATCTCTTTATCCCTCTCCTTTCACCCGCCTCCTCTTTTTCTCCTCTCCTCTCTCCCTCCTGTCCTCCACTCCTCCCCTTCCCTCCCTTCCTCCTCTCCTCTCCCTCCTTTCTTCCACTCCTTCCTTCCTCCTTCCTCCTCTCCTCCTCTCCCTCCTTTCTTCCACCCCTCCCTTCCTCCTTCCTCCTCTCCTCTCCCTCCTATCTTCCACCCCCCCCTTCCTCCTTCCTCCTCTCCTCTCCCTCCTTTCTTCCACTCCTTCCCTTCCTCCTTCCTCCTCTCCTCTCCCCTCTGCTCTTCCCCCCCCTCCCTTCCTCCTTCCTCCCTCTCCTCTCCCTCCTCTTCTTCCACTCCCTCCCTTCCCCTCCTTCCTCCTCTCCTCTCCCCTCCTGTCTTCCTCCCCTCCCTTTCCTCCCTTCCCCTCCTCTCCTTCTCTCCCCCTCCTTTCCCCTCCCTTCCTCCTCTCCTCCCCTCTCCCTCCTTTCTTCCACCCCTCCCCTTCCTCCTTCCTCCCCTCTCCTCTCCCTACCTCCTATCTTCCACCCCCTCCCTTTCCTCCTTCCTCTCTCCTCTCCCCTCCTTTCTTCCACCACTCCCTTCCTCTTTCCTATTCTCCTCTCCCTCCTTTCCTCCACTCCTCCCTTCCTCCTTCCTCCTCTCCTCTCCCTCCTGTCTTCCACCCCTCCCTTCCTCCTTCCTCCTCTCCTCTTTCCCCTCCTTTCTTCCCTCCTCCCTTCCTCCCCTTTCCTCTCCCCCCCCTTTCCCTCCCTCCCTCCCTTCTTCCCTTCCTCTCCCTCCTTTCTTCCACTTCTCCCCTTCCCCTCCATCCTCCCTCTCCTCTCCCTCCTTTCTTCCACTCCTCCCTTCCTCCTTCCTCTTCTCCTCTCCTCTCCCTCCTTTCTTCCACCCCTCCCTTCCTCCTTCCTCCCCTCTCCCTCCTTTCTTCCCACCCCTCCCTTCCTCCTTCCTCCCTCTCCTCTCCCTCCTGTCTTCCACCCTCCCTTCCTCCTTTCTTCCACTCCTCCCTTCCTCCTTCCTCTTCTCCTCTCCTCTCCCTCCTTTCTTCCACCCCTCCCTTCCTCCTTCCTCCTTCCTCCTCTCCCTCCTTTCTTCCACTCCTCCCTTCCTCCTTCCTCTTCTCCTCTCCTCTCCCTCCTTTCTTCCACCCCTCCCTTCCTCCACCATCCGCTCCCCCCTCCCCCCACGAGCCAGCAAGCAAAGGAACAAGCGAGCAAGCACCTTCAGGGCCTCCTCCACCTATTCCTCTTCGTCGCGTCACCTTGAAACGGGTGCCAGTGCGAAGAGTGGCACCCTTTCCCGGGGGGGTTTCGCCCGCTGTCATCGCTCGGAAACAACAACGGACTCTCTCTCTGGGTAAAGAGGCAGCGACAAAAAGCCTTACGGAAGAGGAACGCAACAGGTAACGGGCAATAATAAGAGTAATAATAATAATAATAATAATAATATGATGATGATGATGATGATTGTATTTACAAAGTTATATCAACAAAAATGATACGAAAAGATGTAGATAATAAATAATAATGGTAATAGTAATAGCAATAGTAGTAATAACAACAATAACATCAAAAACAATAATAACAATAATAATAATAATAGTAACACAATAACTACACCAATAACACTTATTACATATATAAATAATCATTAACTAATAATAATAACATCACCTAATAACCACAACAATTACACAAATAAAACAATAACACCACAACAACATCCTCCCCCCCCCTCCTCCCCCTGACGAACGCAACATCTCCCCCCCTCCCCCTCCGTCCCGCCGCAACCTCCCCCCCCCCTGGTCGCTAAAGTTCCGCATAAACAACGCCCAAGCGAGATAAGGGCGGCGTCCCAGGTGCTCCCAGGTAGAGGATGCTGACCGCCCCCCCCCGTGGACATCACGAATGAACCTTCAAAGGGACCTTCCCAACGGCGAAGAAGATGAAGGAGAAGAAGAAGAAAAAAAAAGATGAAGGAGCAGAAGAAGAAGAAGAAGAATGAGGAGAAGGAGATGAAGGAGAAGAAGAAAAAGAACAAGGAGAAGAAGAAGAAGAAGAAGAAAAAGATGGTGGAGGTGGAGGAAGAGGAGGACGAGGAAGAGGAGGAAGAAGAAGAAGAAGAAGGAGAAGATGAAGAAGAAGCAGAAGAAGAAAGAATGAGAAAGAGAAGAAGAAAGAAGAATGAGAAGAAAAAAGGAGACGAACAAGAACAAGTAGAGAAGAAGAAAAAAAGGATGAAAAACAAGGAGAAGATGAAGGAGATGACGACGACGAAGGAGAAGAAGAAGACGCTGTGGCTAATTTACTTACGAGGCCGCGGCGGCGACTTACTTACGGGAGAGCGGTAAGTAACGGAAAGCTTTTTATCAGGTGGCGGTTGGGGTCTTCCTCTTTTTCGCTCTCTCCCTCTCATTATCTGTGTGTGCCTTTTCTTCTTCGTCTTCCCTGTTTCATTTTCTCTCTCT
>NC_091567.1:39633979-39638979 GCF_042767895.1 Penaeus vannamei
CCCTCCCTCCTTCCTCCCCTCACCCTCCCTCCTCCCCTCCCTCCCCCTCCCGTCCCCCCCCCCTCACCCCTCCTCCTTCCCCCCTCTCCCCACCCCCCCATTCCACCGTCCCCAGATATCAGAAAACCGAGATGAATCAGCGGGAATATATATATATTAGTCCGGAACGAGCGCGCGGCGTGAGAAATGTGGCGGAGTTGGCAATAGTGACGAACACAGGGGGGGAAGGGGGTCGGGGGGAAGGGAGAGGGAGGAGAACGCTGACTCACCCACAACAACGGCACAAACGAAGCCCAGTACGCAAAAAAAAAAAAAAAAAACAGGAAGAAAAACAGAAGAATAAAAAAAGAATAAAAAAGAAAAAGAAAGAAAGAAAAAAGGGGAGGCAGATAGGAAAGAATGTTAAAAAAAAAGAAAAAAAAAAAGAAAAGATAAAGAAATGGCGGAACGTAAAGGATGCCCCGACGAAACAACTGTCATCTGTCAAAGGAAACTTAAGAGTAAAAAAAGAAAAGAAAAGAAATGAAAAAAATGGGGGGAGGGGGAGGGGGGGGGGGATCCCGATATGTCTTTTCGAAGCAACGAGTCACGTGACAGATGGAAATGAGAACCATAAGGAACATTCAACTTTGATGGCAGAGGTACTTACTAAATAATAATAATAATAATAATATTAATAATAATAATAATAATAATGATAATAATATCATATCAATGATGATAACAATAATAATAATAATATAATAATAATAATAATAATAATAATAATAATAATAATAATATAAAAATATAACCATAATGATGATAATAATAATAATATACCCATAATGATAACAACAACAACAATAATAATAATAATATCAATAATAATAATAATAACAATAACAACACTACTACTAACAATACTAACAATACCAACAATACCAACAACAACAATAACCAAACAAACAAACAAACAAACAAATATACAAATAAACAACCATATATAAAACGACAACAAACAAACAAACAAACAAATAAACAAAAAACACAAATAAACAACCACAACAACAGAATCTGGACGAGAGGCGACCCCCCCCCCCCCGCCTATCCATCAGCAGCGAAAGGGCGACAACGCTGAAGCTATTTCTGTTGACTAGTGATCGGAAGGAAAAAAAAGTGTCTTTGGAGGAAGTAAAAAAGTGTCTTTGGAGGAAACGTCGTTACTGTTATTAATACTATTTGGAGGGGTCGGTGTTGTTGTTATCAGTATTATCACTATAATAATGATGGCAATTGTAATAGTAATAATAATAACGATAATAATAATAATAGATGATGATGATGATGGTGATAATAATAATAATAATAATAATAATAATAATAATAATAATTACTAGTTTTATTATTATCCTTATAACCATTACAATCATTTCAAATACCATTATTATTATTATCATCATCATTATTATCATTATCATCATTATCATTACCACCATCATTACTACCACTACCATTATCATCACCCTCCTTGTTACCTCTCCTATCCCAACGATCCCCACCACCGCCCCCACTCCCTACCAGCTGCACCTCCCCTCAGGTGGCGCTCCAGTTCCCTTTCGCCAACTCCATAACACTTGAGAGAAGTCTAAACTCTCGCGCCTGTTCTCTGTCTCCCTTTCTTTCAACTGATAATTCTGGGCAGGTGTATATGATCCCCCCCGCCCACCCCGCCCACCCTCGCCCATCTCCCCGCCCATCTCCCCTTACCTCGTCCCCCTCCTCTCTTTTTTTCTCTCTCCTCACCTAATCCCCTTCCTCTCTTTTTCTCTCTCTCTCTCCTCATCTCCTCCCCCTCCTCTCTTTCTCTCTCTCTCTCCTCACCTCCTCCTCCTCCTCTCCTTTTCTCTCTCTCCTCTTCTCCTCCCCCTCCTCTCTTTTTCTCTCTCTCTCCTCCCCCTCCTCTCTTTTTCTCTCTCTCTTCACCTCCTACTCTATTTTTATTGCCATTATCATTACTATTATTATCATTATTGTAACTATCAACATAATTACCATGTCCTCTTCTCCTTCTTCTTCTCCTCTCTCTCTGCCTCCCTTCCTCTCCCTCAAAGCGGATCCCCATGACACTCGGCCGAAAGCCCCGACGAGCGAGTGCCACCCCCCACTCCCCGCCCCCACCCCCACGCCCATCACTTACGCGTGCTTAAAGACAAGGCTCAGGATCGGACGTGAGTGTGAGTGACGACACCCCGCCCGCCGCCCCCTTTCGCTGCCTCTTCTCCCGCCCGCCCCCTCTCCCTACCCCTCTTCCGAACCCGCCCATCCCGCGCCCTAGATTCCGCCCATCCCCACGCCTCTAGTCCCCGCCCCTCCTATTGTTCTTCCCCATTCCCTCCTCCTTTTCCCCAGCCCCCTTAACACCTTCCCCTTCCCTCCTTTCCACACTCCATCCCCACTCCCTCTTCCCCTCCGTCTCTTCTACTCCCCAATCCCCAATCACTCCTGTCTTCACTCCTTCCTTCCCCTATCTTCTATCGCATGTCTCCACTCCCTTCTTCTCCTCTACTCCCTCTTCCTCCTCCCCCGCTCTCTTCTACTCCCACCCAAATCCCCAATCACTCCTGTCTTCACTCCTTCCTTCCCTTACCTTCTATCGCATGTCTCCACTCCCTTCTTCTCCTCTACGCCCTCTTCCTCCTTCCACCGGCACTTCCCATTATTTCCATCTTCCTTCCGTCCCTTCTTCCGTCCTTTACTACATCCTTGCCATAGCCCTGATCTGTGCGGTGATGTATAGAGTGCCCCGAGTCTTATTGCCGAGGGAAAGTATGATGAATGGAGCGTAAAAAAGAAAGGGGGAGGAAGGAGGAGAAGAGGCAGAGACAAGAAGAGGCTGTCTGTCTGTCTGTTTGTCTCTCTCTCTTCCTCCCTCTCCCTCTCCCTCCTTCCCTCCCCCTCTCTCTCCCTCTCTTTCTCTTCTTCCCTCTCCCTCTCTCGCCTTCCCTCCCTCTCTCTCCCTTTCCCTCCCTCCTTCCCTCTCCCTCTGGCTCCGACTCCCTCGATATCTGAACTGAACTTCCGTCCCATTTTTGCGATAAACTTCCCCTCCTCCCCCTCTCCCCTAGACCCCCCCCTCCCCTCTACCCATACCCCTACCCCTTCCTGCCCCGCCAGACAGCACTGAGAAACTGGCCAGGTAAAAAAGAAAAGAAAAGAAGAAGAAGAAAAAAAAAGTGTGAGTTGGCACGGCAGGCGGATGGCGTGACTCACACCTATGACTCACCACAAATACCCGACATACTGACCCGCGAGCTCGCGCGCCCGCACTCGTGGAGAAACGCACATACTTACACACACATACACACACACAAACAAGTATACGTAAACAAGATATTGCGAATAAACACAGATTTCTGCTTCTGTCCTCCAGCTTTATGAACACATGAACACAAAGAAGCAAACATCAGACAATCCGACACATACATACATACATACGCACACACACACACACACACACACACACACACACACACACACACACTTACACACGCGCGCACACACACACACACACACACACACACACACACAGTCACTCACCCACTCAAACACACACACTCGCACACACACACACACACACACGTGCTTCGCGGGCCGCATACCGGCGCCGACACCGCGCCACGCAACACCAGGAGGCGCGGCGGTTCCTGGCATCGGCCGACGCGACGCTGAAATATCAATAAAGTCGGAGGAGGAATTTAATGCCCGACGTCGCCTAATTGGGCAACAAAATAACGAACCGCGTCGAGGGATATCACGAGGGACTGATAAGAGCTTGGAGGGTTTTATAAGACTGTGTATGCGAGGTTATGGATGTGGGTATGTGCGCGTGCGTGTGTGATTGTGTGTGCGAGCGTGTCAGTATGTGTGTATTTGAACGCCTGTTTAGATGAACATGCAGAATGCATAAAAATAATATCTATCTATCTATATATATATGTATGTGTGTGTGTGTGTGTGTGTGTGTGTGTGTGTGTGTGTGTGTGTGGGTGTGGGTGTGTGTGTGTGTGTGTGTGTGTGTGTGTGTGTGTGTGTGTGTCCAGGAGTAAGGAGAGAAGTCTGACCCAACGTCCGTGTAACCTCATATTCTTAAGACACTCTACGACCCACTGCGCACCCTCTTCACAACACGACCCATCTTGCGAGCTCTTTCCATCGCCATCCATTTCTCCCGTCCCGCCCGAGGCTCGCTCTCTCAGCCCCCATTTTAACCAAGATCCAAGATCCGACAACGCACCTCGCAAGACCACCTGATCCTGTAATGTATTGCACCAGCCACTCATCTCCTGCAAGGGAAACTCTTATAATAAATTGGAGAAACTAAAACTTTGCTGTTCGTCCTTAAGAACCAGAAGAATATGCCACCGACTCTACAACTATTCTACAGCGGTGTCAAGCGGTGGACCCACCAACTAACAATGGTGGCAGTGGTGGGATAACTAGTCTAATGGCGTGAAGCAGTGGGACCCAGAGAGAGAGAGAGAGAGAGAGAGAGAGAGAGAGAGAGAGAGAGAGAGAGAGAGAGAGAGAGAGAGAGAGTACACATGAAACCACATACAAAATGTAATCTATGCCACCAAGAGGTAGATGGAACAGGATACAAGAAAGCAAAAATAGGAGGAGACTGAAGAACAGAATGACACAAGCAGCTAAAAGGAAGAAAATAAGAGACAAAAAAGAAGAAGAAAAAAAAAAGTGACAAAAAACAAGAAAGACAAGGGGGAGAAATAAAGGCAAACAACCTACAGGACCTCACCCACTCCTGTACTCACCGGGCAGAGCACCCATATGGGGGTAAGGGTTTAACCAGGTGGGGATGGCTGACGAGGTGGGCGTGCAGGCGGGTGAAGGCGTGTGCTGTGCCGGGTGAACCATATCCCCGTACATGCGGGCGTTATCCATCACGCCCATGGTCCCTCCCGGCATCCGCATCAGGGGGTCTGTGTGGGGGGGGGCAGGAG
>NC_091567.1:39646479-39653979 GCF_042767895.1 Penaeus vannamei
TTGTCGTGCGACTGACTGCCCAAGCGCCCCTTCTCGGCAGATTCTTAGACAGTCGCGCATCTTTCTTATCTCTCAGAAACGCTCATCCGACAGAAGTGGTGATAACAGTGATGACAGTAAGCATGGCATGATGATAATGATAACTGCGCTAATGATAAGCGTTGACCATGTTGACAATGACGATGAACAAGCTTACCTCCCCACCCCACCCCCCAAAAAAGATGCATAAACCCCTCTCAAGAAAAAAAGATGCATAAAAAGACAAAAAAAAAAAAAAAAAGAAAATTGCCTCAAAAAAGAAAGAAAGAAAGAGAGAGAAAAAAAAGGGAGAAATTATACACCTTCAAAGACGAAGAATAATAAGAAGAAGAGGAAAACATGGGCAGCTACCCTACACATCCCTTGAGAATAAAAGATGGATACTAAACTAGAATAATGGTCTGGGTACAGTGAAAAAGGAAGGGGAAAAAATACACAATCAGAGAAAGAAAGAAAACGGTGAACAAAGAAAAACCAAACAAAACAAGAAAGAATGAAAAGACGAAAAATAAAAATCTAAAAGAAAAAAAAAGAATAAAGAAAACGAAAAACAAAAATCTAAAAAAAAAAAAAGAATAAAGAAACCGAAAAACAAAAAATCTAAAAGAAAAAAACAAGAAAAAAAAAGAAAAACACAAATCTAAAAGAAAAAAAACAAGAATAAAGAAAACGAAGAACAAAAATCTAAAAGAAAAAACAAGAAAAACTAAAATCTAAAAGAAAAAAACAAGAATGAAAAAAAAACGAAAAACAAAAATCTAAAAAACAAACAAACAAAAAACGAAAAAAATAAATAAAAATTATGAGTGTATGGCGAATCTTCTCCGTCATTCGCCACATTTTTCTTTACCATTTACGATTCCCTCGCTTGTCGTGCGAGTGACTGCCCAAGCGCCCCTTCTCGGCAGATTCTTAGACAGTCGCGCATCTTTCTTATCTCTCAGAAACGCTCATCCGACAGAAGTGGTGATAACAGTGATGACAGTAAGCATGAAATGATGATAATGATAACTGTGCTAATGATAAGCGTTGACCATGTTGACAATGACGATGAACAAGCTTACCTCCCCACCCCACTCCCCCCAAAAAAGATGCATAAACCCCTCTCAAGAAAAAAAGATGCATAAAAAGACAAAAAAAAAAAAAAAAAAAAAATTGCCTCAAAAAAGAAAGAAAGAAAGAGAAAAAAAAGAGGGAGAAATTATCCACGTTCAAAGATGAAGAAGAAGAGGAGGAAGAGGAAAACACGGACAGCTACCCTACACATCCCTTGAGAATAAAAAATAGATACTAAGCTAGAAAGCAACGCATCCGGATAATGGTGTGGGTACAGTGAAAAAGGAAGAAGAAAACAAAAAAAATAAATACACAATCAGAGAAAGAAAGAAAAACGGTGAACAAAGAAAAACATAACAAAACAAGAAAGAATATAAAAAAAACGAAAAGCAAAAATATAAAAGAAAAAAACAAGAAAGAATAAAGAAAACGAAAACAAAAAATTTAAAAGAAAAAAAACAAGAAAAAAAGAAAAACAAAAATCTAAAAGAAAAAAAAACAAGAATAAAGAAAACGAAAAACAAAAATCTAAAAGAAAAAAACAAAAATAAGAAAAACGAAAAACAAAAATCTAAAAGAAAAAAACAAGAAAAAAACAAAAACAAAAATCTAAAAGAAAAAAACAAGAATAAAGACAACGAAAAACAAAAATCTAAAAGAAAAAAACAAAAAAGAATAAAGAAAACGAAAACCAAAAATCTAAAAGAAAAAAAAACAAGAATAAAAAAAAACGAAAAACAAAAATCTAAAAAAAAAAAGCATAAAAACGGAAAAAAAAATTATATGAGTGTATGGCGAATCTTCTCCGTCATTCGCCACATTTTTCTTTACCATTTACGATTCCCTCGCTTGTCGTGCGACTGACTGCCCAAGCGCCCCTTCTCGGCTGATTCTTAGACAGTCGCGCATCTTTCTTATCTCTCAGAAACGCTCATCCGACAGAAGTGGTGATAACAGTGATGACAGTAAGCATGAAATGATGATAATGATAACTGTGCTAATGATAAGCGTTGACCATGTTGACAATGACGATGAACAAGCTTACCTCCCCACCCCACTCCCCCCCAAAAAAGATGCATAAACCCCCTCTCAAGAAAAAAAGATGCATACAAAGAAAAAAAAAAAAAAAAAGAAAATTGCCTCAAAAAAGAAAGAAAGAAAGAAAGAAAAAAAAAAGGGAGAAATTATACACCTTCAAAGACGAAGAAGAAGACGAGGAAGAGGAAAACACGGACAGCTACCCTACACATCCCTTGAGAATAAAAAATAGATACTAAGCTAGAAAGCAACGCATCGGGATAATGGTTTGGGTACAGTGAAAAGAGAAGAAAAAAAATAAATACACAATCAGAGAAAGAAAGAAAACGGTGAACAAAGAAAAACATAACAAAACAAGAAAGAATATAAAAAAAAACGAAAAGCAAAAATATAAAAGAAAAAAACAAGAAAAAATAAAGAAAACTAAAAACAAAAATCTAAAAGAAAAAAAAAGAAAAAACAAAAACAAAAATCTAAAAGAAAAAAAACAAGAATAAAGAAAACGAAAAACAAAAATCTAAAAGAAAAAAAACAACAAAAAAAGAAAAACAAAAATCTAAAAGAAAAAAAGAAAAACAAAAATCTAAAAGAAAAAACAAGAAAAAAGAAAAACAAAAATCTAAAAGAAAAAACAAGAATAATGAAAACGAAAAACCAAAAATCTAAAAAAAAAAAAAAAAAAAAAACGAAAAAAATCAATAAAAATTATGTGTATGGCGAATCTTCTCCGTCATTCGCCACATTTTTCTTTAAACATTTACGATTCCCTCGCTTGCCGTGCGACTGGCTGCCCAAGCGCCCCTTCTCGGCAGATTCTTAGACAGTCGCGCATCTTTCTTCTCTCTCAGAAGCGCTCATCCGACAGAAGTGGTGATAACAGTGATGACAGTAAGCATGAAATGATGATAATGATAACTGTGCTAATGATAAGCGCTGACCATGTTGACAATGACGATGAACAAGCTTACCTCCCCACCCCACCCCCCAAAAAAGATGCATAAACCCCCCTCAAGAAAAAAAGATGCATAAAAAGACAAAAAAAAAAAGAAAAAAAAATTGCCTCAAAAAAGAAAGAAAGAAAGAAAGAAAGAGGGAGAAATTATACACCTTCAAAGACGAAGAAGAAGAAGGAGAAGAGGAAAACACGGGCAGCTACCCTACCCATCCCTTGAGAATAAAAAATGGATACTAAACTAGAATAATGGTCTGGGTACAGTGAAAAAGGAAGTGAAAAAAATACACAATCAGAGAAAGAAAGAAAACGGTGAACAAAGAAAAACCAAACAAAACAAGAAAGAATGAAAAAACGAAAAATAAAAATCTAAAAGAAAAAAAAAGAATAAAGAAAACGAAAAACAAATATCTAAAAGACAAAAAACAAGAAAAAAAAGAAAAACACAAATCTAAAAGAAAAAAACCAAGAATAAAGAAAACGAAAACAAAAAATCTAATAAGAAAAAAACAAGAAAAAAAGAAAAACAAAAATCTAAAAGAAAAAAAACAAGGAAAAAAAGAAAAACAAAAATCTAAAAGAAAAAAAAAACAAGAATAAAAACAACGAAGACCAAAAATCTAAAAGAAAAACAAAAAACAAGAACGAAAAAAAACACGAAAAACAAAAATCTAAAAAACCCCATAAAAAACGGAAAAAAAAAATTATGAGTGTGTGGCGAATCTTCTCCGTCATTCGCCACATTTTCCTTTAAACATTTACGATTCCCTCGCTTCTCGTGCGACTGACTGCCCAAGCGCCCCTTCTCGGCAGATTCTTAGACAGTCGCGCATCTTTCTTATCTCTCAGAAACGCTCATCCGACAGAAGTGGCGATAATAGTGATAACAGTAAGCATGAAATGATGATAATGATAACTGCGCTAATGATAAGCGTTGACCATGTTGACAATGACGATGAACAAGCTTACCTTCCCACCCCACTCCCCCCAAAAAAGATGCATAAGCCCCTCTCAAGAAAAAAAGATGCATAAAAAGACAAAAAAAAAAAAAAAAAAAAAATTGCCTCAAAAAAGAAAAGAAAGAAAAAAAAAAAAGAGGGAGAAATTATACACCTTCAAAGACGAAGACGAAGAAGAAGGAGAAGAGGAAAACATGGGCAGCTACCCTACACATCCCTTGAGAATAAAAGATGGATACTAAACTAGAATAATGGTCTGGGTACAGTGAAAAAGGAAGGGAAAAAATACACAATCAGAGAAAGAAAGAAAACGGTGAACAAAGAAAAACCAAACAAAACAAGAAAGAATGAAAAAACGAAAAATAAAAATCTAAAAGAAAAAAAACAGAATAAAGAAAACGAAAAACAAATATCTAAAAGAAAAAAACAAGAATGAAAAAAAAGAAAAACAAAAATCTAAAAGAAAAAAAACAGAGAATAAAGAAAACGAAAAACAAAATCTAAAAGAAAAAAACAACAAAAAAAGAAAAACAAAAATATAAAAGAAAAAACGAAACACAAAAATCTAAAAGAAAAAACAAGAAAAAAAAAAAAACAAAAATCTAAAAGAAAAAAAACAACAATAAAGACAACGAAAAACAAAAATCTAAAAGAAAAAAAAAATGAAAAAAAACGAAAAACAAAAATCTAAAAAAAAACATAAAAAACGGAAAAAAAAATTATGAGTGTGTGGCGAATCTTCTCCGTCATTCGCCACATTTTTCTTTAAACATTTACGATTCCCTCGCTTCTCGTGCGAGTGACTGCCCAAGCGCCCCTTCTCGGCAGATTCTTAGACAGTCGCGCATCTTTCTTATCTCTCAGAAACGCTCATCCGACAGAAGTGGTGATAACAGTGATGACAGTAAGCATGAAATGATGATAATGATAACTGTGCTAATGATAAGCGCTGACCATGTTGACAATGACGATGAACAAGCTTACCTCCCCACCCCACTCCCCCCAAAAAAGATGCATAAACCCCTCTCAAGAAAAAAAGATGCATAAAAAGACAAAAAAAAAAGAAAGAAAATTGCCTCAAAAAAGAAAGAAAGAAAGAAAAAAAAAGGGAGAAATTATACACCTTCAAAGACGAAGAAGAAGAAGGAGAAGAGGAAAACATGGGCAGCTACCCTACACATCCCTTGAGAATAAAAAATGGATACTAAACTAGAATAATGGTCTGGGTACAGTGAAAAAGGAAGGGAAAAAAATACACAATCAGAGAAAGAAAGAAAACGGTGAACAAAGAAAAACCAAACAAAACAAGAAAGAATGAAAAAACGAAAAATAAAAATCTAAAAGAAAAAAAAAAGAATAAAGAAAACGAAAAACAAAAATCTAAAAGAAAAAAACAACAAAAAAAGAAAAACAAAAATCTAAAGGAAAAAAAACAAGAATAAAGAAAACAAAAAACAAAAATCTAAAAGAAAAAAAAAAAAAAAAAAAGAAAAACACAAATCTAAAAGAAAAAAAAACAAGAATAAAGAAAACGAAAAACAAAAATCTAAAAGAAAAAACAAGAAAAAAAGAAAAACAAAAATCTAAAAGAAAAAAACAAGAAAAAAGAAGAACAAAAATCTAAAAGAAAAAACAAGAAAAACTAAAATCTAAAAGAAAAAAACAAGAAAAAAAGAAAAACAAAAATCTAAAAGAAAAAAAAAACGAAAAACAAAAATCTAAAAAAAAAAGCATAAAAACGGAAAAAAAAATTATATGAGTGTATGGCGAATCTTCTCCGTCATTCGCCACATTTTTCTTAAAACATTTACGATTCCCTCGCTTCTCGTGCGAGTGACTGCCCAAGCGCCCCTTCTCGGCAGATTCTTAGACAGTCGCGCATCTTTCTTATCTCTCAGAAACGCTCATCCGACAGAAGTGGTGATAACAGTGATGACAGTAAGCATGGCATGATGATAATGATAACTGTGCTAATGATAAGCGTTGACCATGTTGACAATGACGATGAACAAGCTTACCTCCCCACCCCACTCCCCCCAAAAAAGATGCATAAACCCTTCTCAAGAAAAACAAAAAAAATGCATAAAAAGACAAAAAAAAAAAAAAAAAAAAAAAAAAAAAAATCTGCCTCAAAAAAGGAAAGAAAAAAAAAAAAAAACATGAATCGACAACTCAAATAACACGTCCATGAAACCCATCACCAACTCATCCCGAGAGAGAGAAAAAAGACAAACGAATTCCTAACACTCAACAGGTCAAGCCAAGTCGAGTCGACAGGTCAAACCAAGTCAACCCAAGGCAAGCCAAGTCAACCCAAGGCAAGCCAAGTCAACCCAAGGCAAGCCAAGTCAACCCAGGTCAATCCAAGTCAACCCAAAGCAAGTCAAGTCAACCCAAGTCAACCCAGGTCAACCAAAGGCAAGCTAAGTCAACCTAAGTCAACCCAAAGGCAAGCCAAGTCAAGCCAAGTCAACCCATGACAACCCAAGTCAACCCAAACCAACCCAATTCAACCCAAATCAACCCAAATTTCAAGTCCAACAGATCAATCCTCCTCAAAACCCACCCACCTTCCCCGCCCACCTTCCCCGCCACGCCCCACGCCCCGGATGACGGATGACGCGCTTAAACAACGTCGGCGGCGGCGCGAACGTCTCGGAAACGTTGGCGAGCGGGTCGAGCCGTCGTCGCTCAGGAGGGACACCGGGCGAGGCGGCGACAAGAAGCTCCCTCGCCCCGGGACTTAAGAGTCGGACACGTGCGAGAAGGCCGGCGGAATAAAGTGACTCTTGTGAAAAATAAAAATAAATAAATAAATAAAAAATAAAACTCTTTTCATTTTTCACTTGTCTCATTTCTTCGAGCTAGGGAGAGAGGGAGGGAGGGAGGGAGGGAGAGGGGAGGGAGGGAGGGAAGGAGAGAGGGAGGGAGGGAGGGAGAGAGGGAGGGAGAGGAGAGAAGGGAGAGAGAGAGGGAGGGAGGAAGGGAGAGAGGGAGGGAGGGAGGGAGGAAGGGAGGAAGGGAGGAAGGGAGAGAGGGAGAGAGGGAGAGAGGGAGAGAGAGAGAGAGAGAAAGAGAGAGAGAGAAAGAGAGAGAGAGAAAGAGAGAGAGAGAAATAGAGAGAGAGGGGAGAGAGGGAGAGAGAGAGAGAAAATAGAGAAAAGAGAGGATGACGTAGAGGGCTGGAGGGAAAGAGAGGGACCGAGAGAGTGGAGGAAAGAAAGAAAGAGGGGAAAGAAAGGAATATTGAGAAAAAGAAAGATAGAAAGAGAGCGAAAGAGACAAAGACAGAGACAGAGACAAAGAAAGAAAAGCAAGAAAACAAGAAAAGAAAGAAAGAGGGGAGAGAAAGGAAGATTGAGAAATATCAACAGACATAGAGAAAAAGAGACAAAAACAGAGACAGAGACAGAGAAAGAAAATCAAGAAAGAGAGAAAATTAAGAAAACGAAAGAG
>NC_091567.1:39673979-39683979 GCF_042767895.1 Penaeus vannamei
AGATGGAGAATCAGACAGAGGCTGAGTATGGGATTGAGGTGGAGCAAGGGAGTGGGAGATGGCAAAAGAGGTGGAGTAATTCTTTCAGTGGAACAAGTGGAACAAGGGTCGGAGGAAGTGGAGCAGGTGGAGGGAGATTTAGAAGCGGAGAAGAGACCGGGGGCGGCGTTCGGGATGAAAGTGGAACAGCGGAATGGTGGAGGAACAGCTGGACGGTGCGGGTGGAGAAACGGAGTGAAAACAAGTGATGGAGATGGAAAAGGATTGTGGATTGCAGGTGGATTCACAGGATTATCGGAGTGGATAAAGGAGGTGTGGGATGAATGGAGAATGAAGATGTGGAGAAGGGCGAGTGGAGCAGCAGGTGGTGGAGGAGAAGTTCCCTCCCCTTTGATGGAGAACGAAACTCTCGAGATCCTTAAAACGGGGAATCAAGACACGGAAAAGACAATGCACTTTGAATCAGACGACGAGAGAGGAGAGAGGAGAGACGAGAGACGAGAGACGAGAGAGGAGAGACGAGAGACGAGAGAGGAGAGACGAGAGACGAGAGAGACGAGAGACGAGAGACGAGAGAGGAGAGACGAGAGACGAGAGACGAGAGAGGAGAGACGAGAGACGAGAGAGGAGAGACGAGAGACGAGAGACGAGAGACGAGAGACGAGAGAGGAGAGAGGAGAGAGGAGAGACGAGAGAGGAGAGACGAGGGAGGAGAGACGAGAGACGAGAGAGGAGAGAGGAGAGAGGAGAGACGAGAGAGGAGAGACGAGAGACGAGAGAGGAGAGACGAGAGAGGAGAGACGAGAGAGGAGAGACGAGAGAGGAGAGACGAGAGAGGAGAGAGGAGAGAGGAGAGACGAGAGACGAGAGAGGAGGAGAGCCAAGAGAGGAGAGCCGAGAGACGAGAGAGGAGAGACGAGAGACGAGAAGACAGAGAAGAGAAGAGACGAAGACGAAGACGAGAGAGGAGAGACGAGAGAGGAGAGAGGAGAAGGGAGAGAGGAGAGACAGAGGGAGAGACGAGAGAGGAGGGCGAGAGGAGGAGAGGAGAGGAGAGAGGAGACGAGAGGAGAGACGAGAGAGGAGAGACGAGGAGACGAGAGAGGGGAGAGACGAAGACGAAGGAGAGAGACGAGAGGAGAGAGGAGAGACGAGAGACGAGAGAGGAGAGACGAGAGAGGAGAAGAGGAAGACGAGAGAGAACGAGGGAGGAAGACGAGGAGACGAGAGGAGAGAGGAGAGAGGAGAGGAGAGAGGAGAGACGAGAGAGGAGAGACGAGAGAGGAGAAGGAGAGACGAGAAGGAGAGGAGAGACGAGAGACGAGAGAGGAAGAGAGGAGAAGAGGAAGACGAGAGGAAGACGAGAAGGAGGAGAGAAGGAGAGACGAGAGACGAGAGGAGAGACTAGAGACTAGAGACGAGAGAGGAGAGACGAGAGAGGAGAGACGAGAGAGGAGAGACGAGAGAGGAGAGACGAGAGAGGAGAGAGGAGAGAGGAGAGACGAGAGAGGAGAGACGAGAGAGGAGAGACGAGAGAGGAGAGAGGAGAGAGGAGAGAGGAGAGAGGAGAGAGGAGAGACGAGAGAGGAGAGACGAGAGACGAGAGAGGAGAGACGAGAGACGAGAGACGAGAGAGGAGAGACGAGAGACGAGAGAGGAGAGACGAGAGACGAGAGAGGAGAGAGGAGAGACGAGAGACGAGAGAAGAGAGGAGGAGAGACGAGAGGAGAGAGGAGGAAGGAGAGACGAGAGAGGAGAGACGAGAGAGGAGAGAAGAGAGACGAGAGGAGAGACGAGAGACGAGAGAGGAGAGACGAGAGAGGAAGACGAGAGACGAGAAGAGGAGAGACGAGAGGAGAGAGGGAGAGACGAGGAGAGACGAAGGAGGAGAGACGAGAGACGAGAGAGGAGAAGAGGAGAGAGGAGAGACGAGGAGGCGAGAGAGGAGGGAGAGACGAGAGAGGGAGAGGAGAGACGAGGAGAGGAGAGACGAGAGACGAGAGGAGGAGAGGAGAGACGAGAGGAGAGACAGCGAGAGAGGAGGAAGGAAGACGAGAGAGGAGGGAGAGACGAGAGACGAGAGAAGAGAGACAGAGACGAGAGAAGAGAGACAGAGACGAGAGAAGAGAGACAGAGACGAGAGAAGAGAGACAGAGACGAGAGAAGAGAGACGAGAGAAGAGAGACAGAGACGAGAGACGAGAGACAGAGACGAGAGACAGAGAAGAGAGACGAGGAGACGAGAGACGAGAGACGAGAGACGAGAGACGAGAGACGAGAGACGAGAGACGAGAGACGAGAGACGAGAGACGAGAGAGGAGAGACGAGAGACGAGAGACGAGAGACGAGAGACGAGAGACGAGAGACGAGAGACGAGAGACGAGAGACGAGAGACGAGAGACGAGAGACGAGGGACGAGAGACGAGAGACGAGAGACGAGAGACGAGAGACGAGAGACGAGAGACGAGAGACGAGAGACGAGGGACGAGAGACGAGAGACGAGAGACGAGAGACGAGAGACGAGGGACGAGAGACGAGAGACAAGAGACGAGAGACGAGAGGAGGCGAGAGAGGGACGAGAGACGAGAGACGAGAGACGAGAGACGAGAGACGAGAGACGAGAGACGAGAGACGAGAGACGAGAGACGAGGGACGAGAGGCGAGAGACGAGGGACGAGAGACGAGAGACGAGAGACGAGAGACGAGAGACGAGAGACGAGAGACGAGAGACGAGAGACGAGGACGAGACGAGAGGAGAGACGAGAGACGAGAGACGAGAGACGAGAGACGAGAGACGAGAGACGAGAGACGAGAGACGAGGGAGAGAGACGAGAGACGAGAGACGAGAGACGAGAGACGAGAGACGAGAGACGACGAGAGACGAGAGACGAGAGACGAGAGACGAGGAGAGGGAGACGAGAGACGAGAGACGAGAGACGAGAGACGAGAGTCGAGAGACGAGAGACGAGAGACGAGAGTCGAGAGACGAGAGACGAGAGCCGAGAGCCGAGAGGCGAGAGACGAGAGACGAGAGACGAGAGACGAGACGAGAGACGAGAGACGAGAGACGAGAGACGAGAGACGAGAGACGAGAGACGAGAGACGAGAGACGAGAGACGAGAGACGAGAGACGAGAGACGAGAGACGAGAGACGAGAGACGAGAGACGAGGGACGAGAGACGAGAGACGAGAGACGAGAGACGAGAGACGAGAGACGAGAGACGAGAGACGAGAGACGAGAGACGAGAGACGAGAGACGAGAGACGAGGGACGAGAGGCGAGAGACGAGGGACGAGAGACGAGAGACGAGAGACGAGAGACGAGAGACGAGAGACGAGAGACGAGAGACGAGGGACGAGGGACGAGAGACGAGAGACGAGAGACGAGAGACGAGAGACGAGAGACGAGAGACGAGAGACGAGAGACGAGAGACAAGAGAGAGAGACGAGAGACGAGAGACGAGAGACGAGAGACGAGAGACGAGAGACGAGAGACGAGAGACGAGAGACGAGAGACGAGAGACGAGAGACGAGAGACGAGAGACAAGAGAGAGAGACGAGAGACGAGAGACGAGAGACGAGAGACGAGAGACGAGAGACGAGAGACGAGAGACGAGAGACGAGAGACGAGAGACGAGAGAGAGAGACGAGAGACGAGAGACGAGAGACGAGAGACGAGAGACGAGAGAGAGACGAGAGACGAGAGACGAGAGACGAGAGACGAGAGACGAGAGACGAGAGACGAGAGACGAGAGACGAGAGACGAGAGACGAGAGACGAGAGACGAGAGAGAGAGACGAGAGACGAGAGACGAGAGACGAGAGACGAGAGACGAGAGACGAGAGACGAGAGACGAGAGACGAGAGACGAGAGACGAGAGACGAGAGACGAGAGACGAGAGACGAGAGACGAGAGAGAGAGACGAGAGACGAGAGACGAGAGACGAGACGAGAGACGAAAGACGAAAGACGAAAGACGAAAGACGAAAGACGAGAGACGAGAGACGAGAGACGAGAGACGAGAGACGAGAGACGAGAGACGAGAGACGAGAGACGAGAGACGAGAGACGAGAGACGAGAGACGAGAGACGAGAGACGAGAGACGAGAGACGAGAGACGAGAGACGAGAGACGAGAGACGAGAGACGAGAGACGAGAGACGAGAGACGAGAGACGAGAGACGAGAGACGAGAGACGAGAGACGAGAGACGAGAGACGAGAGACGAGAGACGAGAGACGAGAGACGAGAGACGAGAGACGAGAGACGAGAGACGAGAGACGAGAGACGAGAGACGAGAGACGAGAGACGAGAGACGAGAGACGAGAGACGAGAGACGAGAGACGAGAGACGAGAGACGAGAGACGAGAGACGAGAGACGAGGGACGAGAGACGAGAGACGAGAGACGAGAGACGAGAGACGAGAGACGAGAGACGAGAGACGAGAGACGAGAGACGAGGGACGAGAGACGAGAGACGAGAGACGAGAGACGAGAGACGAGAGACGAGAGACGAGAGACGAGAGACGAGAGACGAGAGACGAGAGACGAGAGACGAGAGACGAGAGACGAGAGACGAGAGACGAGAGACGAGAGACGAGGGACGAGAGACGAGAGACGAGAGACGAGAGACGAGAGACGAGAGACGAGAGACGAGAGACGAGAGACGAGAGACGAGAGACGAGAGACGAGAGACGAGAGACGAGAGACGAGAGACGAGAGACGAGAGACGAGAGACGAGAGACGAGAGACGAGAGACGAGAGACGAGAGACGAGAGACGAGAGACGAGAGACGAGAGACGAGAGACGAGAGACGAGAGACGAGAGACGAGAGACGAGAGACGAGAGACGAGAGACGAGAGACGAGAGACGAGAGACGAGAGACGAGAGACGAGACGAGACGAGAGACGAGAGACGAGAGACGAGAGACGAGAGACGAGAGACGAGAGACGAGAGACGAGAGACGAGAGACGAGAGACGAGAGACGAGAGACGAGAGACGAGAGACGAGAGACGAGAGACGAGAGACGAGAGACGAGAGACGAGAGACGAGAGACGAGAGACGAGAGACGAGAGACGAGAGACGAGAGACGAGAGACGAGAGACGAGAGACGAGAGACGAGAGACGAGAGACGAGGGACGAGAGACGAGAGACGAGAGAACGAGAGACGAGAGACGAGAGACGAGAGACGAGGGACGAGAGACGAGAGACGAGGGACGAGGGAGACGAGAGACGAGACGAGAGAACGAGAGACGAGAGACGAGAGACGAGAGACGAGAGACGAGAGACGAAGGAGAGAGGGAGAGACGAGAGACGAGAGACGAGGACGAGAGACGAGAGGAGAGACGAGAGACGAAAGACGAGAGACGAGAGACGAGAGACGAGAGACGAGAGACGAGAGACGAGAGACGAGAGACGAGAGACGAGAGACGAGAGACGAGAGACGAGAGACGAGAGACGAGAGACGAGAGACGAGAGACGAGAGACGAGAGACGAGAGACGAGAGACGAGAGACGAGAGACGAGAGACGAGAGACGAGAGACGAGAGACAAGAGACAAGAGAGAGAGACGAGACACGAGAGAGAGAGACGAGAGACGAGAGACGAGAGACGAGAGACGAGAGACGAGAGACGAGAGACGAGCGACGAGAGACGAGAGACGAGAGACGAGAGACGAGCGACGAGAGACGAGAGACGAGAGACGAGCGACGAGAGACGAAAGACGAGAGACGAGAGACGAGAGACGAGAGACGAAAGACGAGAGAGAGACGAAAAGAGACGAAAGAGACGAAAAGAGACGAAAGACGAGAGAGAGACGAAAAGAGACGAAAGACGAGAGAGAGACGAAAAGAGACGAAAGACGAGAGAGAGACGAAAAGAGACGAAAGACGAGAGAGAGACGAAAAGAGACGAAAGAAGAGAGACGAGAGGACGAGAGACGAGCGACGAGAGACGAGAGACGAGAGACGAGAGACGAGAGACGAGAGACGAGAGACGAGCGACGAGAGACGAGAGACGAGAGACGAGAGACGAGAGACGAGAGACGAGAGACGAGAGACGAGAGACGAGAGAGGAGAGAGGAGAGACGAGAGACGAGAGACGAAAGACGAGAGACGAGAGACGAGAGACGAGAGACGAGCGACGAGCGACGAGAGACGAGAGACGAAAGACGAGAGACGAGAGACGAGAGACGAGAGACGAGAGACGAGAGACGAGAGACGAGAGACGAGAGACGAGAGACGAGAGACGAGAGACGAGAGACGAGAGACGAGAGACGAGAGACGAGAGACGAGAGACGAGAGAGGAGAGACGAGAGACGAGAGACGAGAGACGAGAGACGAGAGACGAGAGACGAGAGACGAGAGACGAGAGACGAGAGACGAGAGACGAGAGACGAGAGAGGAGAGAGGAGAGACGAGAGACGAGAGACGAGAGACGAGAGAGGAGAGACGAGAGACGAGAGACGAGAGACGAGAGAGGAGAGACGAGAGACGAGAGACGAGAGACGAGAGACGAGAGAGGAGAGACGAGAGACGAGAGACGAGAGACGAGAGACGAGAGACGAGAGACGAGAGACGAGGGACGAGAGACGAGAGAGGAGAGACGAGAGACGAGAGACGAGAGACGAGAGACGAGAGACGAGAGACGAGAGACGAGAGACGAGGGACGAGAGACGAGAGACGAGAGACGAGAGACGAGAGACGAGAGACGAGAGACGAGAGACGAGAGACGAGAGACGAGAGACGAGAGACGAGAGAGGAGAGACGAGAGACGAGAGACGAGAGACGAGAGACGAGAGACGAGAGACGAGAGACGAGAGACGAGAGACGAAAGACGAGAGACGAGAGACGAGAGACGAGAGACGAGAGACGAGAGACGAGAGACGAGAGACGAGAGACGAGAGACGAGAGACGAGAGACGAGAGACGAGAGACGAGAGACGAGAGACGAGAGACGAGAGACGAGAGACGAGAGACGAGAGACGAGAGACGAGAGACGAGAGACGAGAGACGAGAGACGAGCGACGAGAGACGAGAGACGAGAGACGAGAGACGAGAGACGAGAGACGAGAGACGAGAGACGAGAGACGAGAGAGGAGAGAGGAGAGACGAGAGACGAGAGACGAAAGACGAGAGACGAGAGACGAGAGACGAGAGACGAGAGACGAGCGACGAGAGACGAGAGACGAAAGACGAGAGACGAGAGACGAGAGACGAGAGACGAGAGACGAGAGACGAGAGACGAGAGACGAGAGACGAGAGACGAGAGACGAGAGACGAGAGACGAGAGACGGGAGACGAGAGACGAGAGACGAGAGACGAGAGAGGAGGGACGAGAGACGAAAGACGAGAGACGAGAGACGAGAGACGAGAGACGAGAGACGAGAGACGAGAGACGAGCGACGAGCGACGAGAGACGAGAGACGAGAGACGAGAGACGAGAGACGAGAGACGAGAGACGAGAGACGAGAGACGAAAGACGAGAGACGAGAGACGAGAGACGAGAGAGGAGAGACGAGAGACGAGAGACGAGAGACGAGAGACGAGAGACGAGAGACGGGAGACGAGAGACGAGAGACGAGAGACGAGAGACGAGAGACGAGAGACGAGAGACGAGAGACGAGAGACGAGAGACGGGAGACGAGAGACGAGAGAGGAGAGACGAGAGACGAGAGACGAGAGACGAGAGACGAGAGACGAGAGACGAGAGACGAGAGACGAGAGACGAGAGACGAGAGACGAGAGACGAGAGACGAGAGACGACAGACGACAGACGGGAGAGAGAGACGAGAGACGAGAGACGGGAGACGAGAGAGAGACGAGAGACGAGAGACGAGAGACGAGAGACGAGAGACGAGAGACGAGAGACGAGAGACGAGAGACGAGAGACGAGAGACGAGAGACGAGAGACGAGAGACGAGAGACGAGAGACGAGAGAGAGAGACGAGAGACGAGAGACGAGAGACGAGAGACGAGAGACGAGAGAGTGAGAAAGAGAGACGAGAGACGAGAGACGAGAGAGTGAGAAAGAGAGACGAGAGACGAGAGACGAGAGAGTGAGAAAGAGAGACGAGAGACGAGAAACGAGAGAGTGAGAAAGAGAGACGAGAGACGAGAGACGAGAGACGAGAGAGTGAGAAAGAGAGACGAGAGACGAGAGACGAGAGACGAGAGACGAGAGACGAGAGAGAGAGACGAGAGACGAGAGACAAGAGAGAGAGACGAGAGACGAGAGACGAGAGACAAGAGAGAGAGACGAGAGAGAGAGACGAGAGACGAGAGACAAGAGAGAGAGACGAGAGACGAGAGACGAGAGACAAGAGAGAGAGACGAGAGACGAGAGACAAGAGAGAGAGACGAGAGACGAGAGACGAGAGACAAGAGAGAGAGACGAGAGACGAGAGACGAGAGACGAGAGACGAGAGACGAGAGACGAGAGACGAGAGACTGAGAAAGAGAGACGAGAGACGAGAGACGAGAGACTGAGAAAGAGAGACGAGAGAGTGAGAAAGAGAGACGAGAGACGAGAGAGTGAGAAAGAGAGACGAGAGACGAGAGCCAAGAGAGAGAGACGAGAGAAGAGAGACGAGAAACAAGAGAGAGAGACGAGAGACGAGAGACGAGAAAAGAGAGACGAGAGACGAGAGACAAGAGAGAGAGACGAGAGACAAGAGAGAGAGACGAGAGACGAGAGACGAGAAAGAGAGAGAGAGAGAGAGAGAGAGAGAGAGAGAGAGAGAGAGAGAGAGAGAGACGAGAGACGAGAGACGAGAGACGAGAGACGAGAGACGAGAGACGAGAGACAAGAGAGAAAGAGAGAGAGAGAGAGACGAGAGACGAGAGACGAGAGACAAGAGACAAGAGACGAGAGACAAGAGAGAGAGAGGCGAGAGACGAGAGACGAGAGACGAGAGACGAGAGAGACGAAGAGACGAGGAGAGAAGAGAGACGAGAGACGAGAGACGAGAGGAGGAGAGGAGAGAAGACGAGAGACGAGAGAGGAGAGACAAGAGAGGAGAGACAAGAGACGAGAGACAGAGACGAGAGAAGAGAGACGAGAGACGAGAGAAGAGAGAGAGAGGCGAGAGTCGAGAGGCGAGAGTCGAGAGACAAGAGACGAGAGAGAGAGACGAGAGACGAGAGACGAGAGACAGAGACGAGAGACGAGAGACGAGAGACGAGAGAAGAGAGACGAGAGACGAGAGACGAGAGAGTGAGAAACAGAGACGAGAGACGAGAGACGAGAGACGAGAGTCGAGAGGCGAGAGTCGAGAGGCGAGAGACGAGAGACAAGAGTCAAAGCCCGAGAGTCGAGAGGCGAGAGACGAGAGACAAGAGTCAAAGCCCGAGAGTCGAGAGGCGAGAGACGAGAGACGAGAGACAAGAGAGAGAGACGAGAGACGAGAGACGAGAGACGAGAGACGAGAGAGAGAGACGAGAGAGAGAGACGAGAGACGAGAGAGAGAGACGAGAGACGAGAGACGAGAGACGAGAGACGAGAGACGAGAGACGAGAGACGAGAGACAAGAGAGAGAGACGAGAGACGAGAGACGAGAGACGAGAGACGAGAGACGAGAGACGAGAGACGAGAGACGAGAGACGAGAGACGAGAGACGAGAGACGAGAGACGAGAGACGAGAGACGAGAGACGAGAGACGAGAGACGAGAGACGAGAGACAAGAGAGAGAGACGAGAGACGAGAGACGAGAGACGAGAGACGAGAGACGAGAGACGAGAGACGAGAGACGAGAGACGAGAGACGAGAGACGAGAGACAAGAGAGAGAGACGAGAGACGAGAGACGAGATACAAGAGAGAGAGACGAGAGACGAGAGACGAGAGACGAGAGACGAGAGACGAGAGACAAGAGAGAGAGACGAGAGACGAGAGACGAGAGACGAGAGACGAGAGACGAGAGACAAGAGAGAAGAGACGAGAGACGAGAGAGGAGAGACGAGAGAGGAGAGACGAGAGACGAGAGACGAGAGAGGAGAGACGAGAGAGGAGAGA
>NC_091567.1:39713979-39716479 GCF_042767895.1 Penaeus vannamei
AAGGGCCGAGTCTAGCTTCACTCTGCCCAAGGGTAAGGGAATATTTCCTTAGCCCTGACTGTACCTTGACTCTTACACTTTTATTTGTTATTTCAGCGCCTAATGCCCAAAACCTTGTCGGCATTCCCCCTCCAAACTATTCAAGAAACCCACTACTCTCAATATCTACTATTCAATCCATCTTTTACACATTCATTTTGTTATTTTTGATAATGAAATAATTGTAAACATTTGGAAAATTTAATGGCATTGTCATGAGTATTATCCTATTTTCAAAATAACATTAAAAGTTTACCATTATCTACATTGTGGATCCAGTTGATATAAAATGGAGAAGAGCAAGAGAGAGAGTAGCTGCTTAGGATAATGCAAATCCATACATTTATATATGGCTCTGGGATAATGCAAACGAAGGATATTTCCGTCTGACGAATATTAGTATCAATATCTAAGGATCTTTTATATAGAAAATATCATAAGGAATTAAAATAAAACAATGTGATAAGATTTCATGATAATTATTTTCAAAATAATATACGATAACTTATTTCTTAATGTAGGTCTCCAATATATCCATCAAATTAACAACTAAATAGGTATAAAAGCCTCTCTCTCTCTTTCCATATGTATTTCAGTCATTATTGTACTTCTTTGCCTGATTTCCGTATTTTCCCTCCTCCTCACATTCAAACCATCCTAACTATGTCCTGGTGGTTTGAACATGAGCCTCCTTTCAGGACAAGAAGGGCATGATCTCTTCAAGCCAGGTCTGACGAGGCGTCACCGCTTTTGTTGTTGACTGTACATATATACATACATATACAAACATATACATATATACGTATTTATAAAAAACAAATAAATGTGTGTATGTATATACACACATACCTACACATGCATATATTACATATATATATATATATATATGTATATATATATATATATATATATATATATATATATATATATATATATATATATATATATATATATATATATATATAAATAATACATCTAGCGTTTACTAAATATTGTGTTTGAACGTCAAAATATTTCCAATGCTTTGGTTGTTTACGTGGCAATATCCTTGACAAAACCAAAATTAAAAACCTGTCTTTTCCTCTGCTCACTAATAAATATCATAGGTTTACCTTTTAATATACTTTTCTATTTACAAATCATACAACTACAGATCTATAAATACATCTACATACACAGTTTATTTTTTAACATAAAAAAAAAATAATAATAATAAATAAATAAATAAATAAATAAATCCTAAAAGTATGTCAAATGCGCAAGAGTCCTGTAAGAGCTTTTTCAACATTGCACGCTACTTACACTAACTGTATTCGAGATGTGAATCGTCAGCAAAATATAATTTGTCTTAACTGTAAAACTGAGCTTTTCAAATGCCTGCCACCAAAATTTGCCTTAGTGAAATTTAAAAAATCTTGTCCTTTTTTTGCAGCTGGGTGGCCACTCAAGCTGGAGGTTAAGCTGAACCTGAGTGTATTTAGATATTCAGGATAGAAAAGGTAATAAACATCTTTGACCTACAGTAAAATCTCAATGCTGTAACGTGTAAAGTATATCCCACTCGGGTAAACTTTTGCCCTTCGACATCTCACTTTACAAAATAAATAATATCAGTTTTGTTGAAGTTAAATTCCTTACTAGTAAGTAGCACATCTTATATCAACAGAAAAAATATCTTCTAATACTACAAATAAATCAAAACTATGAAACCATAAAGAAATGCTGCCCTTTATCACAACTTGCTCACAGTAAAACCCAGTCAATAAAATGTACGTCAAAGCTAACAGCTATCAATCAAATAGAACATGATCCAATCCCATTCATTCTAAGGTAACTCCTATCTATGCTCTGTGAAATGAAAGAACACATTCATACTGACATAAACACTAAGGAATGCGATCATCTCATCGTCAACTTACAATGATAGAGGGATCCACCATCAGCATATTCCATAACAAGGCACTTATGGGCATCGGATGTGCATGCCCCATATAACTTGATGATATTCTCATGTTCAACTCGAGCCAATTGTTGAACTTCATTGTAAAAGGCATTGACCTGAAAATTTTCAGAAACTGTTAGTCAAATATCAACCTGATGAGTTGAAATGCAAGACATAAAATACAACAGATAATATAAATATCTATCTATACCTACATATGTACATATAAATACATATATATACTGAGATAGATGGATAGATATATATTCATATATATAGAGAGATTTAGATGCAGATAGATATATAGATAGATATATCATACATATACATCAAGCCTTTGTGTACACATAATGTATTTTCTTGGCAGATAGATGGATAACTATATACATATATAGAGAAATTGATGGATAGATAGATAGATATACAGATAGACAGATAGATACATATATCATACATATATCAAGCCTTTGTGCATACATGAGAGACTAATCTAAATCTTTTAGTAGATTTTATAACTTT
>NC_091567.1:39726479-39728979 GCF_042767895.1 Penaeus vannamei
AGCTAAGACACAAACACATACTGCACAGCAAACAGTACATTTTTGTACATTAATGCTTGAACACTTAACTCCCATTGCCATGTACTCCGCAAAAAGTACATTCGCGCATTCTCTTTCACATAGCAAACCAAACGACCGATGTCCCGGTATATGTGACTTCATCTTCAGCTTCGCATTTAATTTAAAGGTTACGAGAGGACAAAGCTAGTAAGTAGGGAGTGTCTTGAGATGAACTTACGCCAACGACCACGTGAGGCAAAAGTGTTAGGAATACCAATTTCCAGTAGGTCTAAAGACGATTTGTTTTAGCATTGGCAAACGTAGGCTAAATTTACCGTACCGATATATTTGGCTATTTAGTTTTTGCTCGTGATTAACAACATCAATTAAAGAAAAAACGACCGTAAAGTCTGGAAGCGAATGTAAAAGTAGGCCTATAATCAAACATGGCGTACTATATCCGTATACTTTGTTCTCAGCTTTTGCTAAAAGCCACCACACTGCACTCCCAAGGACACAAGACGTATCGTGAATGAAGCTTCTCCTCCAAACCTCATGAAAAAAAGGATGACATCACTTACGTATATGTATCGTGAATGAAGCTTTTAACCTCATGAAAAAAGGATGACATTCCTTACGTATTCGAGACGGAATTCGAAACATGCTTCAAAGGGCGTGACCGTAACTCTTAGCACAAGCCAGGTGCCAAGAGATGGAGCAAGCAGTGTCCGAGCTTCTGGCACAGAGGCTGGTAGAAGGATCCACGAGGCTTTGGTCCTCAACAATGGGAAGAAACCTCGAAAGAAAAAAGAGACAGAAAAAAGAAAACCAAAAGACAGAAAAAAACAAAGAGAGAAAGAGACGAACAAACAAATAAAAGGAAGAGATAAGAGAACAAACTGAAGATAGTTTCTGGGTTGACTATGGGACGACGTCAATACTGCCACGGAAAGTATAATTCTTGTCTGCCTGTGTGTTAATGTAAATGTTCGTGCTGGATCAGATATTTGTTAGAAAAGTTTTCCCACCTAAAATACCCTTTTAAATCTGGTTCTTTCCAAGTAATTTATACTTGGGATGCAGCGTGGATAGAGACAAAGACATAGAGAAAAGAAGGGATTTAGAGGGAGAAAAAGGCAGTGCATAGTAGATTATTAAATAATCATCTGTGGAGATTCGATGTTATACACTTTAGGTAATTCGTTGAGTAAATTGACATCAAAAGATGATATGTGAGAATACATACACGCATTCTTGTATGTGTGTTTCTATGCCCATGTATGCATATGTGTAATTACACACATGCACTCGAATATGTATACATTTTATACAACTGTTTGACTTTTTCATATTTTGAAAGAAAACAAAAATACTGTCCATCATGTCAACATTGTTCTAACCTTATGAAGAAAGTTACCAAATAAGGAAATAAAACCCGTGAGGAAGAGACAACATAAATTTATATTTTACAAAACAAAAATAAATTTAAATTCTTGAATAATAATTCAAGGGACACAAACATGAAGTTCCATCATAATCAATTGAGTATATTCGTCATACTCTTTAGTTTATATCTTAAAGTATCTCTCTCGATTAATTTCTTATTCCGCATCAACAAAAAGACAAGAAAAAAACAACAGCAACTTTGAAACATTAACATTGTAATAAATTCACACTGAGGAAAAATAGTAAGTGCAAAAATGGAGAACTAATATTAAAATTATGCTTACATTCAATTGGTATTTGTGAAAATGTAAACTGAAATAACTTTTTTTTTATCATAAAGTAAAAATATGTTTTCCACACCATGAATTTACGTTTTTTTTCTTTCTTTTTTGCTTTTTAAATAATCCATATCTTAGTATGTTAAGATTTTTAGCCTCACAACAGTACACTTTCTTTAGTTTATTTCATAAAGATTTCTTAAAAAGGTTCCTTGTATAAACTATTGAGAAATACTAATTTTTCTTCACAATTATCAACCCTATCCTGGCTGCATACTAGCAACACTAATGCTAAGACGTATACATTTAAATTGGATAATTTATTCATATTTCCATTAGACAATTATCGAATTCATGTTAATCTTCTAAGATAAAAGTTTTTCCTTGATATCTCTCTCAGCCTGTGTAGTCTTGCCCAGAAGTCCAGAGGTTTCTTGCTGAAGAGTTTACAGGTCAGGAACTGTTTTCCGCCAAAGCACATTCGCGCTTTACAAAGTCTCGAATCTTTTCCGGAGAAGAGAACGAGTGTCGGACGAGTCTCACGAATGGCTGTTGTGTTGGGCGGCTGAGAGGAGGCTTCTTTGCAACTCCGACCTCGCCACTTTCTTGGGCCAGGGGCGTCGACACTGGCGTGGCTTTCCTGCGGCAGGAGCTGCACTTTCCGAAGTCACGTTCGCGCTTTATAAAGATTCGAACCTTCTCCAGGGAAGCGAAAGACAGTCGGATGAGTCTCACGAATGGCTGCTGGACTGGATGGCTGAGAGGGCCTTGTCTCC
>NC_091567.1:39756479-39761479 GCF_042767895.1 Penaeus vannamei
CACGTATTACAAGACCGCCTACACGACCTTGCCCTACTCGGAGACGGGGGTGACGCCTTACCCTCGCGCCCCCGTGCCCGTGCAGCCCTCGGGGTACGACTCTCAGCCCCCAGTGTACGATCCATCTCCAGGAAACACGGCTAGTGGCCCTCTCCTTCCGGCGCTCACGGACGACTTCGGCGACTCGCAGCCAAGTTTTGGCGACGTCGGAGTCCTGTACGGCGGGAGTGCCATCCCTGCGGCGCCCGACGGCGGCCACCTCGGCGCTCGCCCCGACGACACCGACTTCGATCCGACGAGGAGCGACGTCCCCCTGACCGACGCCAACGAACTCGTCCCTCCTCCAGGGGGCGACGCCGATCTTTTCGGAAGAACGGATGACGATTACTACTATGAAGGTCGGTTTTCCGTCGGGACGGCCGAGTCTGCCTACAACGAGCAGGATCTCCTGGAGGAGAAGGACATCATCCTCGTGAACAGGAGACTCGATGTTCCTTTCGGGCGCGTGAAATACCTGAATTCCGAGACGGACCTCAAAATCAAGGTCGACGAAGGCCACCGGTGTCGGGTGACGGTGATTGGAAACGAGCCCATCACGCAGCGACCCGGCATGCTGACGCCGTCGAACTTCAGCTGCGACTTCAGCCTCCACGAGGTTCACTACACACACTTGGGCGGACGCTATCCTTCCTCGGATGTCATCAAACTCCTTCTCCGCTATGACACTCAGCAGGACACCTTCATAATTCCCTTCACCATGACTGTCAAGGTCCTGTACGACATGCAGCTGGAGGTGGTGACGCTCAACATGCCCCTGAACGTAGATCAGCTGTTCGGGACGAGCAACGACATCGACAGAAGCAACACCATGTTTGCCTACGACGAGAACCGCCACGAGTGCAAGATCACGCTGCTTCACAGGCACTCGGACCTCCCCAGGTATGGTGTCGTTATTACTGACGAAGGTGACACTCCCTCGGGCTACATGGTGCCGTGTCAGCAGTTCCTGGAGTCTGGGGTCAGATACCGACACACGGTGGTGCCCTCGACGAGGCTGGACTACATTCCCGCCGTGGCTGAGCTCTACGACGTCGCCTCCATGACCCTCCACAAGCAAGAGTACTTCCAGTTTCCGGTCCGGCTCCGGGCGGGGAAGGCCAACACGCCGCCGACCGTGTCCTACGAGTCCCTTCTCCTGATGGATGTGAACCAGTTCGTGATGACCGCTCTTACGCCCTCGATTGTAACTGTTCTTGACGAGGAAACCCCTTTGGAGAGACTCATTTTCAATGTGACGAAAGCCCTGGGGTACGGCGAGGGCATGCTCGTGAGCACCGACGACCAGAACTTGGCCGTGTCCTCGTTTTATCAGCGGGACATCCGGGACCTGAAGATTGCGTACAAACCGCCGGCTGAGGATTCGAACGCGAAGAGGACTTTCGAGGTGGAGTTTGAGGTTCTGGACGAGGAAGGGCTGGCCTCGGATGCCTTCAGGATGATGATCATCGTGAACCCCAAGAAGACCCGGGCGCCACTCACCATGAAGAACGTCGGACTCGAGCTCTTTGAAGGCCAGTCTCGACGTTTAAGCTCGACGAAGAACCTGGAGATCGCTGACGAAGATAACCTGGAAGACGTGTCCCTGAGCGTCATCGGCGGGCTCAAACACGGACGCCTGCTCCTGATGGGGGCGCCGACGAGGATCTTCTCTCCGGCCGACTTAGACACGGGCGCGGTAGTGTACGAACACGACGACAGCGAGACATACACGGATAACCTTCTCTTGAGGATGAGTGACAGGGAGCACGAGGTTGAGTTCCTCTTCCCCATCACCGTGTTCCCCGAGGACGACCAGCCCCCCATTGCCCACGTCAACACCGGTTTCCAAGTCAAGAAAGGGGAGCTGAAGGAAATCACGCCTTTCCTCCTCAGCGCCACGGACGTCGACAGTGACGACGCTAGCATCACTTACCTCCTGCAGGACCCTCCGCCTGAATTCGGGGCTCTGATCCTGCGTCGCCCGAGCATGCCGCCCAACCCGGAGCACTGGCAGTACCTCAACAACGTGTACGAGAAACGGGCGTTGTCGTGGACGCAAAGAGACATAACTGATGGGTTCCTTTACTACCGCCATCTTGGTGAACATCGAACGGTCTCTGTGATGGACAGGATCTACTTCACACTTGCTGACAGCCACGACCCCCCCAACGAGTCTGAGATAATGGACGTGGCTGTCAAGGTCTTGCCAGTTGACGACATCCCGCCTGAGCTGCACACCAGTTGCTCTCTGTCCTTGATGGTCGAGGAGCACAAGACGACCGTCCTCACGAAGTCGAGTCTTCAGTACGTCGACGTCGATTCCAAGAATAAGAATCTCGAGTATCATATCCAGCCTTTGCGTAATGTAGACGTCAATGACCGCATGTCACCTGGAAACATCGTCTTGACAGAGTCGCCGGAGATCGTCGTGACGACTTTCACGCAGGCGCAGATCAATCACCACAAGATTTCGTACAAGCCCCCTGCGCAGGAACTTGGCATAGTTCCAAGAATTATTCAGTTCGAGTTCGAGGTTCAGGACGAAGCTGGAAACGTACTTCCCGGACAGACGTTCACCATCTTCCTCACGCCCGTGGACAACCAGCCTCCCGAGGTCCTTAACAGCGGCATTCGGGGCGTGCAGGAGCGCAGCGAAGTGGTCATTACGACTCGGATCCTCGACGTGACGGATCCGGACACGGACGTCGACAACATAATCTTCCGGGTGAGTCGAGTCCCCCTCCACGGCAGCCTCATGTACGACGCACTCGAAATGGCGCCGGGGAACGAGTTCACACGGCGAGACATCATCGACATGTTGATCAAGTATGTCAACAATGGCAAGGGCGAGATGGACAACGACCGGTTTAAGATCGACGTCACGGATGGCGTCCACACGATACCCGTGACGGTCTTCATCGACATCGAGCCGATCGACGACGAGCCTCCGCGTCTCCTGGAGCTGTTGCCCGGACGCTTCGGCGCGATGGTGCGGGTGAGGGAGGGCCACGACGCGCCCATCACCACCAAGGTCCTCAAAGCCACGGATCCAGACTCCGAGTTCATTCGTCTGACTTACATCATCCACGAGGCACCGAAGTACGGGAGGATCTTGCTCAGCGGCGTGGCCACGTCCAGCTTCACGCAGATGGCGATCGAGAAGAGCGAGGTCTTGTACCGTCACGAAGGAGGCGACATCGGAAAGTCGGCCATTATGGATAACTTCACGCTCATTCTCTCCGACATGTCCGACGAGTATACCTACGGCGGGAACCGCGTCGACCAGGTGATGGTCAACGTGACGATCGAACCGATCGATAACATCGCCCCCGAAGTGTTCGTCGATCTCCCCATCAGCGTCAACGAGTCCTCCCGAGCGCCCATCACAGTCGATCACGTCAAGATCAGCGACGCCGACACGGACGACCAGAAGGTGAGCTGCACCATCAGCCGCCAGCCGACCAGCGGCTACGTGGAGAACACCTCGCCGGCGCCCGGACACGAAGGCTCAAGGAAGGGAATCCCTGTCACTTCGTTCAACCTGGGAGACATTTTAGAGGAGAATATAAATTACGTTCAGAGCGTGTACACCAGAGTGGAGCCTCGTGAAGATAACTTTGCCTTCCACTGCACGGACGGAATCAACAGATCTCCCGACGTGACTGTCTTCGTTCAGATCGAGCCTTTCAACGACGAAATGCCTGAGCTCTTCATGAAGGAGCTCATCGTCATGGAGGGCATGGACCTGATCATCGCTTCTCCCGTGCTAGTGGCCACCGACGGCGACGAACCGAAGGATAAGCTGACCTTGAAGATCTCTCGGGAACCTCAGCATGGCCGCGTCATGCAGCAAAGCTCAGCGGGGATGCACCCGGTCAAAGAGTTCACCATCGACGACCTAAACATCGAGTCTAAGATCGTATATTCCCACGACAACAGCGAGACGCTGCAGGACGACTTCGAGATCGAACTCTCCGACGGAAACCCAGGTCACGTCGTGAGAAAAGAGGTGAAGGTGAAGGTCTTGCCCGAGGACGATGAAGCTCCGAGACTCACCCTCAACACAGGGGTGGAGGTCGACCCTCGAGAGGCAGTCTTGATCACGGACGTGGAACTCATGGCGGAGGATTTAGATTCTGACGACAAGAACATCACCTTCGTCATCAGGAAGGCTCCGAGGTTCGGGCACCTTGAGCGCCTGAGCCACAGCACCCTCACGCCCCTGCAGAACCTCTCCTTCGGGATGAACTTCACGCAGCGAGACGTCGACGACGGCGTCATCCAGTATCGACACACGGGCATCGCCGGCGTGAGAGACATGATCAAATTCGACCTGACGGACGGCAAAAACGTGAACATGGAGAGGACCTTTTACATCGAGGTGGCGGGCGAGGACAACATCCATCCCGACGTCGTGAACAAGGGCGTGGAGCTTCCCGAAGGAGGGACGGTCGTGCTGACTACCGACACGCTCAGCACAAGCGACCTGAACAGCGACGATGAACACCTGAACTTCACGATCACGAGAGCTCCGTCGCGCGGCCATCTCGAAGTGTCAGACACGCCAGGCTTCCCGATCACAAGCTTCACGCAGCTTCAGCTCGCCGGGAACAAAGTTTCGTACGTGCACCATTCCCTGGACGAGGTCAAGATGGATTCCTTCGAGTTCGTGGTCACCGACGGCCACAACGCCGTCTACAGGACCTTCCGCATTTCCATCAGCGACGTGGACAACAAGCTCCCCGTCCTGTTCGTGGGCGAGCTCAGGGTTCGGGAGGGCGGCTCGAAGCTCATCACGCCGTTCGAACTGAAGCTCGAAGACCGCGACACCCGTTCCTCGTCGCTGAAGTTCACCCTCACCCGAGTGCCACTCCACGGCAAGGTCTTGCACAACAACACGCGGGCGACGAGGCACTTCACGCAGGCGGACCTCGAGGCCAACCTCATCACGTACCACCACG
>NC_091567.1:39768979-39788979 GCF_042767895.1 Penaeus vannamei
TGGGGTGGGGTTGGGGGGAGAGGGTATGGGGCTTGGGGGGGAAGGATGTGGGGGGTGAGGGAGGTGGGAGGTGTGATGTGTTGGAGATACTGTTTTATTGTTGTTTGTGTTTTTTTTCTGTCTGTGTGTCTGTCTGTCTCTTTTTCTAATTATCTCTCTCTCTCTCTCTTTCTAAATCTCTCTCTCTCTCTCTTTCTAATTCTCTCTCTCTCTCTCTCTGTCTCTGTCTCTATCTCTCTCTTTTTCTCTTTATCTCTCTCTCTCTCTCTCTCTCTCTCTCTCTCTATCTCTCTCTCTCTCTCTCTCTCTCTCTCTCTCTCTCTCTCTCTCTCTCTCTCTCTCTCTCTCTCTCTCTTTCTCTTTATCTCTCTCTCTACTGCAAATAAATGCAGTAGAGAAACAGCAAGGAAAAGTAACCTATTTTCTGTTGTTTTTTTCTAATCCACTCTATAAATCTCTGATAGAAATCCTGTGTAAGTTCTATCTCGGTGTATCTCTTTGGCCTCTTTCTCTCTCTCTCTCCGTTCGCTCCCTCTTTCTTCCTATGTTCTACGCTTTTATCAGTTTTTTTTTTCTTTTTACATTCATCCCTTCTCATCCTATTCACATTTTCCTATTCTTATATTTTCTTATTTTTTTCACCCTTCTTCACTTCCCTTATTCGTTTCCCTTATCTCCTCTTCTATTTCTTCCAACCTCCTCCTCCTCTCTTCCTCTTCCACTATTCCCACTCCTATCCCCCCCCCCCACCTCCACCCTCCCTCTTCCTCCACTCCCTTCCCGTTCCCCCAGTCACCACCGCCTTCCTTCACTCCCTCCCCCACCACCACTTCCCCCTTCCACCCTTTCTTCACTCCCTCCCCCCCACCCCATCCACCTTCATTCACCGAATCCACCCCTCCCTCACCCACCTCCTCCACCTCCCCCATGTCCCTTCCTGACCCACCTTCTCCACCTCCCCCAGGTCCCTTCCCTTCCACACCTCCCCCATGTCTCTTCCTCCCCCACCTCCTCCACCTCCCCCCTATCCCTTCCTCCCACACCTCCCCCAGGTCCCCTCCTCCCCCACCTCCTCCAGCTCCCCCAGCTCCCTTCCTCCCCCAACTCCCCTCCACCCCCTCACACTCCTCCTCCACTTCCCCCCCACCTCCCCCAAGTCCCTTCCTCCCCCACCCCCAGACACTCCTCCACCTCCCCACCCTCCCCCACCCCCACACACTCCTCCCCCACCTCCCCCAGCTCCCTTCCTCCCCCACCTCCTCCACCTCCCCCCCTTGTCCCTTCCTCCCACACCTCCCCCATGTCTCTTCCTCCCCCACCTTCTTCCACCTCCCCCAGGTCCCTTCCTCCCACACCTCCCCCATGTCTCTTCCTCCCACACCTCCCCCAGGTCCCCTCCTCCAGCTCCCCCCAGCTCCCTTCCTCCCCCACCTCCTCCACCTCCCCCTTGTCCCTTCCTCCCACACCTCCCCCATGTCTCTTCCTCCCCCACCTTCTCCACCTCCCCGCTATCCCTTCCCTCCACCTCCCCCAGGTCCCTTCCTCCCACACCTCCCCCATGTCTCTTCCTCCACACACCTCCCCCAGGTCCCCTCCTCCAGCTCCCCAGCTCCCTTCCTCCCCCACCCCCACACATGCGATCTCCTCCTCCACCTCCCCCAGCTGCCCTTCCTCCCCCCCTACCTCCCTAGGTCCCTTCCTCCCCCACCCCCCACCCCAGGTGGGCCCTTCCTCCCCCAACTCCCCTCACACTCCCCACCTCCCCCACCCCCACACACTCCTCCTCCACCTCCCCACCTCCCCCCACCTCCACACACTCCTCCCCGTCATTAATTAAACCCCAAGATGAAATCTGGCTGCATCGACGACGACCTCGGCTGCGCGTCATCCATATTTCTCTCCATATTGTCGTTTTATGCAAATCTTTCGCGTCTGAGAGGGCGGGGTGGGCGGGGTGGGCTTCGGCGCCGGCACCCCGGTTATGCTTTATTTGTGTGTGTGTGTTTGTGTTTGTGTGTGTGTGTGTGTGTCGGGTGTGTGTGTGAGGGAGTGTGTGTGTGTGTGTTTGTGTGTGTTTGTTTGTGTGTTTGTGTGTGTGATTGTGTGTGTGTGAGTGTGAGTGTGTGTGTGTGTGTGTGTGTGTGTGTGTGTATGTTTGTGTGTGTGTGTGTGTGTGACTGTGTGTTTGTGCGTGTGTGTGTGTGTGTGTGTGTGTGTTTGCGTGTGTGTTTGTGTGTATGTGTGTGTGTTTGTGTGTGTGTTTGTTTGTGTGTTTGTGTGTTTGTTTGTGTGTGTGTGGACTCAAGATTAGAGGAAAAACATACATCACTAATTATTTGATAAAACTTTGCTACTTCATAAAGCATAATCAACGATAATGAATCCATAAATTCTTTCTATCAGATCTACAATCAAAATCTCTGCAACATAAAATTTAAATAAAAAATTCTTCCAAGCATATAGGCCTATCTACATTCCACGTTGGTCATTTCAAATTGCGTCAAGATTATAATAATATTTTCTCTACTAATCTCATCAACGAAGATTATAATCATATTTTCTCTTCTAATTTTAGCAACAAAGATTATAATCATATTTTCTCTTCTAATTTCATCAACAAAGATTATAATCATATTTTCTCTTCTAATTTTATCAACAAAGATTATAATCATGTGTCCTCTTCTAATCTTATCAACCAAGATTATAATCATATTTTCTCTTCTAATCTCATCAACCAAGATTATAATCATATTTTTTCTTCTAATTTTAGCAACAAAGATTATAATCATATTTTCTCTTCTAATTTTAGCAACAAAGATTATAATCATATTTTCTCTTCTAATTTTAGCAACAAAGATTATAATCATATTTTCTCTTTTAATTTTAGCAACAAAGATTATAATCATATTTTCTCTTCTATTCTTATCAACAAAGATTGTAATCATATTTTCTCTTCTAATTTTATCAACCAAGATTATAATCATATTTTCTCTTCTAATTTTATCAACAAAGATTATAATCATATTTTCTCTTCTAATTTTAGCAACAAAGATTATAATCATATTTTCTCTTCTATTCTTATCAACAAAGATTGTAATCATATTTTCTCTTCTAATCTCATCGACAAAGATTATAATCATATTTTCTCTTCTAAATTTAGCAACAAAGATTATAATCATATTTTCTCTTCTAATTTTAGCAACAAAGATTATAATCATATTTTCTCTTCTAATTTTAGCAACAAAGATTATAATCATATTTTCTCTTTTAATTTTAGCAACAAAGATTATAATCATATTTTCTCTTCTAATTTTAGCAACAAAGATTATAATCATATTTTCTCTTCTATTCTTATCAACAAAGATTATAATCATATTTTCTCTTCTAATTTTAGCAACAAAGATTATAATCATATTTTCTCTTCTAATTTTAGCAACAAAGATTATAATCATATTTTCTCTTCTAATTTTAGCAACAAAGATTATAATCATATTTTCTCTTCTATTCTTATCAACAAAGATTATAATCATATTTTCTCTTCTAATCTTTCCTGAAAATCTCTTAATTTCTGTCGAAAATCATACTCCAATCTGGAATATCTATTGCTAATCCTGCGCTTGGGTCTCCTCCTAATCCTCCTCCTCCTACCCTTCCTTTTCCAATCCTCAAATCCTTTCCAATCCGAATCATCATCTTTTGCCGAAGAGAAGAAGGCGTGGCTAAAGGAGGGCGTGGCTAGGAGGGGGGGCGTGGCGTTTATCTGAAGAGAAATAGTTGAAGAATAGATGACTTGTTTCTTTCTTGTTTCTTTTTTTTTTTTTATTTCTCTTCCTCTCATCTCTCCATTCATTATTTTTTTCTCTTTCTTTCTTTCCCCCTTTTCTTCTTTATTCGTTCTCTTCGCACTATTCTCTTTTTCCCTTTCCTCCTAGTATTTTCCTTCTTTTTTTCCTTTTCTTATCTATGTTTTTCTTCTCTCTTTTCATTGAATTTCCTCCTTTCTTTTCCTCTCTTCTTCATTCCTTTTCCTTCTCTCTCCTTTTTCCCTCCCTTCCTCTTCCTCCCTTTCTCCTCCTCCCTCCCTCTTACATTCCCCTCTCTCTCCCATTCCCTTTTCCCTTCTCCTCCTTTCCCTTACTCCATATCTCCTCTTCTTTCCTCCATTCCCCCCTTCCTCTCACTCCATTTCTCCCCCCTTTCTCGTCCTCATTCCACTTCCTTTCTCTCTCTCCTCTTTCTCGTCTGCGTCTCTACCACGTCTTTCGCAATCAGCGCCGAGAAGTATAAGTACCTACTGGATCCCACTTGTCGACATTAGACACCTTTCCTCACTCGATCCCTTGGTTCAGATCCTCCGAGAGCGAGGCTGTAATCCGATTATGGGATCCAACGCTCTTTTTTTTTTTTGTTACGAGGTGTCTCAGATGGCTTTTTGAAGGGTGGCGATCCTTCTTTTTTTTAATTTCTTTCTTTCATTCTTTCTCTCTGTGTCTATTTGTTCGTGTTTTCGTTTTTTTTTTTTTCGTAGTATCTGTGTAAGATTTCCGTAGATGAAGCGGATAATTTGTCTTATAAGTTCAGAAAACTGTCTTGTCTCGTCAGTTTAGAAACTGCAAAGTCATTACACACAGGAAGAGGGAGAAGAAGAAAGAGAGGGAGAGGGAGAGGGAGAGGGAGTGAGAAAGGGAGAGGGAGAGGGAGGGGGAGAGGAAGAGGGAGAGGAAGAGGGAGAGGGAGAGGGAGAAGGAGAAGGAGAGGGAGAAGGAGAGGGAGAGGGAGAGGGAGAGGGAGAGGGAGAGAGAGGGAGAGGGAGAAGGAGAGAGAGAGAGAGAGAGAGAGAGAGGGAGAGGGAGAGGGAGAGGGAGAGGGAGAGGGAGAGGGAGAGGGAGAGGGAGAGGGAGAGGGAGAGGGAGAAGGAGAAGGAGAAGGAGAGGGAGAAGGAGAGGGAGAGGGAGAGAGAGAGAGAGAGAGAGAGAGAGAGAGAGAGAGAGAGAGAGAGAGAGAGAGAGAGAGAGAGAGAGAGAGAGAGAGATAATGAAAGAAAGAAAAAGAGATAAAGAAACATATCTATCCACACCATTACGAATTCCAACGCTAGAATAAAACTTACATATATACGAAATAAAAAATCTTCCATTAACCACACATAACTCCCCCGTATCAGTAACAAACAACCACAAAATCACTAAACCCTACAAATAATTAGACAAAACTAAATACCACAGGTTCACCCTCGATACAGACACTCCTCAACTGTCTCTGCCAAAAAAACCGTTAAACCGTCAAACGTCTTTTTCTCACTGGCCTGACGTTCGCGTTGGATTTAAACTAGACAAGGTGATTATTAACATATTCAGCAATAGACATGGTGATTATTAACATATTCAGAACCCACGGCCTTGCTCTCCAGGGGGTTTAAGGTTTGTTGACTAAGGGCGACTGTGTATTTGAAATCGTACGACCGGATGGAATGTAACGAACATTTTTTGTTTTGTTTATTTATATTTTTATTATCTCTCTTTTTCTATTTGTTTCTCTCTGTCTGTCTCTCTCTCTCTGTATGTCTGTCTCCCTCTGTCTCCCTTTTTTTGCCTGTCTCGTCTCTCTCTGCGTGTCTCTCTGCTCTCTCTCTCTCTCTCTCTCTCTCTCTCTCTCTCTCTCTCTCTCTCTCTCTCTCTCTCTCTCTCTCTCTCTCTCTCTCTCTCTCTCTCTCTCTCACTCTCTCACTCTCTCTCTCTCTCTCACTCTCTGTCTCTGTCTCTTCCTCTCTGGTTATTTAATATCCCTTCATTTTTTACTACGGAATGGGGATCAAATTTAATTTTCTACACACCTTTATTTCTTTTTTTTCGATGGACATTAATTATTCAAAAGGCTATTTCAAGGTGTGAATCACGTGACCCCAACTGCTGTGGCTTTTCCGTTTTCTATTTTTATCTCTCGTTTTCTATTCCTTTTATCGTTTCCCAAAAATATACAGTGAAGATGTGATTAGAATTCTTATCTAATGGTCGAAAATGAGGGAACTTGTATATCATTTTGCATAGCGTGTGAATGTTTCAATTGAAGGTTAATCACGTGATTTTTTGATGGGAAGGGATTGGCTGGTAATAATTTTTTTTCGGTATTATTTAGATATTCATATTCTTTCTCATTCCCTGCCTCTGTTTATCTATGTTTGTCTGTCTATCAGTCTGTCCCCTTCTCTCTCTCTCTCTCTCCATCTCCTTCTCCCACTCCACTTCCCTGTCTCTGTCCCTCCCTTCCTTCCTCCTTCAATTTCTGCCTTCTTTCCTCCCTTCCCTTCCCTCCCTACCTCTCCTTCTCCCTCCCTCCCTCTCCCTCTCCCTAACTTCTTTCTTCCCTCCCTCCCTACTTCTCCATCTCAGTTCCCTCCCTTTCCCTCTCCCTAACTTCTTCCCTCCCTCCCAACTTCTCCTTCTCATCTCCCTCTCCCTAACTTCCTTCAAACTCTCTCTCTCCCTTCCCTTCCTACCTCTCTCCTTCATCTCCCTCCCTCTCCCTCTCCCTAACTTCCTTCAAACTCTCTCTCCTTCCCTTCCTACCTCTCCTTCTCATCTCCCTCCCTCTCCTCTCTCCCTAACTTCTTTCTTCCCTCCCTCCCTACCCCTCCTTCCTCATCTCCCTCCCTCTCCTCTCCCTAACTTCTTTCTTCCCTCCCTCTCTACCCTCCTTCTCATCTCCCTCCCTCTCCCTAACTTCTTTCTTCCCTCCCTCCCTACTTCTCCATCTCATCTCCCTCCCTCTCCCTAACTTCTTTCCTCCCTCCCTCCCTAATTCTCCATCTCATCTCCCTCCCTCTCCCTCTCCCTAACTTCTTTCTTCCCTCCCTCCCTACTTCTCCATCTCCCTCCCTCTCCCTTTCCCTAACTTCTTTCTTCCCTCCCTCCCTTCTCCTTCTCATCTCCCTCTCCCTCTCCCTAACTTCTCTCTTCCCTCCCTCTCTACTTCTCCATCTCATCTCCCTCCCTCTCCCTCACCCTCCCATAACTTCTTTCCTCCCTCCCTCCTACCCCTCCTTCTCATCTCCCTCCCTATCCCTCTCCCTAACTTCTTTCTTCCCTCCCTCCCTACCTCTCCTTCTCATCTCCCTCCCTCTCCCTCTCCCTAACTTCTTTCTTCCCTCCCTCCCTACTTCTCCTTCTCATCTCCCTCCCTCTCCCTCTCCCTAACTTCTTTCTTCCCTCCCTCCCTACTTCTCCATCTCATCTCCCTCCCTCTCCCTCTCCCCCCTCCCCCACATACAACCACATCCACAGAGGAATAGCTTCATATCTCATCTTTTTTTTTCCCCTACACCACGAGAGGGAAAATATCCACCACTAAATGTTCCCGGGAAAGAAAAAGCTCTGCCTCGTTCTTGTCAAGGAAAGGATGTCAAGTATTTTCTCGTATGACATCTAATGGTTCCCGAAGTCAGGGCTCGACGTAGGCAATGAGACATTTTTCTAACTTCTTTTCCAACTTATTTTCCTTTTTAGTTTGCCTTTTTTCTCTTTTTTTGTTTTGGTTTTTGTTTTGTTTTCGTAGTAGGGGGACATTTTTCTAACTTCTTTTCTAACTTATTTTCCTTTTTTTTTTGCCTTTTTTCTCTTTTTTGTTTTGTTTTGGTTTTTGTTTTGTTTTCGTAGTAGTGATTCGCATGATGATTTCTGTTTGTTTTTGAAAGCTGGTTGATGTTTTTAGTTAACTGTTTTTTTTATGGAATAGATACTTAACTGTTTTCAGGGAAGTCTGTGTTTTATGGTATTTGTGTTTTTCATTACATTAAGTCGATATTTTTCTTGTTTTTCATCATTATAAGATTTTTGCAAATTTATTTTAAGATATGATAGCAAGTTTTATAGAATTAGTTGCCTACTTGATATTAATCGCCAACGATCAATCATAATGGACTAAACACACACATAGGCCTACAAACTCTCTCTCTCTCTCTCTCTCTCTCTCTCTCTCACACACACACACACACACACACACACACACACACACACACACACACACACACACACACACACACACACACACACACACAAACTCACACACATACAAACAACAGAAAACACACAACCCAGAAGAAAGAAAAAATAACCAAGAAAATAAAAATCCTAGACAACAAAAAACAACAACAACAACCAAACGTCACCACACATGATACATCAAGACTTGTGTAATGACCGTGATGACTCCTCGTGGCGTGAAGACGACGGAGCATGAGGCAGGAACGACGAAGAGTGATGAAGAGTGATGATGATGATGACGAAGCGTGATGAGTGAGAGTGATGAGGGTGAAGGGAGACTCAGCCACGTGCTTCTCTTCTCCGCGTGTGATGTACTTGTCATCTCGGAAGGGGGAGAGGGAGGGAGAAGGGGAGAAAAGGGGGGATGGGGGAAAGGGTGAGGGGAGGATGGAGGAGGGAAGGGGGAGAGGGTGAGGGGAAGGAGGATGGGGGGAAAAGAAGGGTGATGAGGAAGGGTGAGAGGAATGGATGGAGGAAGGAAGGAAGGAAGGAAGGTTGGGGAGAGAGAAAACAGATAGCGAGAGTGAAAGACAGGAGGAAGAAGTAAAATGGAGGGTGGACAAGAAACAGGTATTTAATTTTACACACACACACACACACACACACACACACACACACACATATATATATATATATATATATATATATATATATATATAGAGAGAGAGAGAGAGAGAGAGAGAGAGAGAGAGAGAGAGAGAGAGAGAGAGAGAGAGAAAGAAAGAAAGAAAGAAAGAAATAGATAGATAGATAAATAGATAGATAGAGAGAAAAGAGAGAGATCAAAAGAGAACAGGGGATTAGAGCCAGAGGTTAAAAAAAGGAGAGGCGAAGGAAGGGGAGGAAGTGAAAACAACAAGCGAGAGAGAGAACATCCAAAACACAACACCGAAGAGACCAGAACACGCCTACTTCCGTGTTGTAATCCCGCGAGGAAACAATTCCCTTTATTATCTTTTAAATTTGGGTTGAGCGAAAATATGCACGGGTTTATTCAGTGCGAAATCTGTCGTTAAGGGTGAATCTTCCTTGTGATAAATTTGAGCCTTGTGTTGATATTTTTATGACAGTTTAGTAACATTTATGTGATGAAGGGGGGGGGGGGGATTTGCAAGGTGGGGAGGGGGCGGGGAAGAGCCTAGGAGAGGCATAGGATAGGGGGGTAGGATAGTAAGGATAGGGGATAGGATAGTGGAAGGATAGGGGGGATAGGATAGTGGAAGGATAGGGGGGATAGGATAGTTGAAGGATAGGGGGATAGGATAGTGGAAGGATAGGGGGGTAGGATAGTGGAAGGATCGGGGGGATAGGATAGTGGAAGGATAGGGGGATAGGATAGTGGAAGGATAGGGGGGACAGGATAGTGGAAGGATAGGGGGATAGGATAGTGGAAGGATAGGGGGGATAGGATAGTGGAAGGATAGGGGGGATAGGATAGTGGAAGGATAGGGGGATAGGATAGTGGAAGGATAGGGGGTGGATAGGATAGTGGTGAAGGATAGGGGGGATAGGATAGTGGAAGGATAGGGAGGGATAGTGGGGGGCGGGGGAGGTGATGGCATGGTATCTGGAAGGTGGGTGGTATAGGGTGGGGGGTGGGGGATGGAGTACCTGGAGGAGGGGTAGTGGGAATGGGGAAGGGTGTCTTTAGGGTGTGCAAAGGGGGGGGGGGCGGAGGGGGAAGGATAAAGTTTGAGAATTGCTTTCTACGAGGCGGGCAAGGGGGAGAGGGGAAAGGGGAGGAGGAGGGGGAGGGGCCTAGGAATTGCTATCTACAAGGTGGGCAAGAGAGGGGCGGGGGTGGAGGGGGGGTAAGGCAGGGCATCTTCAGAGCAGGCAGGGGGAAGGGGGGAGAGGAGAAGGTATCCGGAGGGGGTGAGGCATCCCCGAGGCCCCCACGACCACGTATGGGGCCGCCCCCTCCTCGCCTGCGCCTCCCGCTGTGTCATTTACACATCATTTTACGAGCCGCCGCGAGACACCGGGCTGTGTCATGTGACGCTTATGACACCCCGAGTGCCGGTGGGAACGTCTGCGTTGTCACTACACGACGGAGGCAGCGCCGAGAAAGGCTTTTGGCGGAATAGAAGCCGGTTCGATGTTTTCATTACGTCAACGGGATGGCTATAGCGGCCGTGTTTTCCGGTTTATGAAATCGTTGTTGTCATCGAAAGCGCCTGTGAATAATCGCGTATTTCGTAATATCTATTTCGTAACTTGCCTATCAAATGATTAGCAATGGGCCATTTTTTTTTATACGTACTTTAAGTCTAAATAATTCATATCTGATTCATAGCGGAAACGGAATTGGAGAATATTTTATCTTCTTATATATTCTATCATATAATTTGTCTGTATCAACAGTTGGTCTAAATAATTCATATCTGATTCATAGCGGAAACAAAACTGAATATTTTCTATTCTATCATTTCGTTTGTCTGCATCAACAGTTCATATTATCAACAAAATCATTCGAATAAGTAGCAGCAGAAGCACTGGTAATATTAGTATAAGTAGTATATTACCGGAGACGAGAGAGAGAGAGAGAGAGAGAGAGAGAGAGAGAGAGAGAGAGAGAGAGAGAGGGAGGGAGGGAGAGAGAGAGAGAGAGAGAGAGAGAGAGAGAGAGAGAGAGAGAGAGAGAGAGAGAGAGAGAGAGAGAGAGAGAGAGAGGGAGAGAGAGAGAGAGAGAGAGAGAGAGAGAGAGAGAGAGAGAGAGAGAGAGAGGGAGGGAGGGAGGGAGGGAGAGAGAGAGAGAGAATCGTGTAAACGCAAAAGCCTTATAAATGTGTATGTAGGCACATGTGTTTGTGTGTATCGCATAAAGTCAGTGGAACTTCACTTAATTTTACACAAGCAACCCAAGATAAGATTTCGAAAACATGTGGACTCGTTCAGATTATATACATAAATACATACATACATACATACATACATACATATATATATATATATATATATGTATATATATATCTATGTATATTTACACACACACACACACATACACACACACACACACACACACACACACACACACACACACACACACACACACACACACACACACACACACACACCTACACCTACCCACACACACACACACACACACATATATATATATATATATGTATATATATATACATATATATATATATATATATGTATATATATATATATGTGTGTGTGTGTGTGTGTGTGTGTGTGTGTGTGTGTGTGTGTGTGTGTGTGTATGTGTGTGTGTGTGTATGTATATATATATTTACGAATATTTTTGCCACCAACGGTCACATGGCCCTCTGTCCTTGGTCATGAAGTAGGTTATAATGCATAGATATTTTTTTAATGTATATACTATTTCTTAAAATTTTGTTTTAGGTTAGAATGAATACACTTTTTTTCTTTTTATTTATTCATTTATTCATTGTTATTATTATTATTATTATTATTTTTAGGGGGGGAGTTGGTTAGAAAGAAAAACATATTTTTTTGAGGGGCGGAGGGGATGGAGGGGGGGGGGAGTAGTTAACGATCTACCTCGTGCGTGTGGTCAATTAGGTCGTTTGCATTCGGTAATTATCATAACCATCTTAAGGTGAGTGTTTTACGGCCAGTCGACGCCAGGCTATGAGCTGCCTTTTCCCGCCTTTTTGAACCGTCTTCCCTTTTAAACTTTTCGAACTGATCTTATGCGCTTCTCCTGCCTCCTCTGTTCACTTTTTTTTGTATCAAATGGTCTATCTGTTCTTAGGGTTTAGTTGTTTTAATTCTAGTTTATTTATTTATTTATTTATTCTTTTAAGAAATTCGGTTAGGTTATACTCCGTTTTTTCCCGTTTACGAATTCTCTTTATTTTCTATCTTCATTATAAGTATTATCATTTATTCGTTTATTTTTTTAAATTCTCGTTTTACTCTTTATCGTCCCCCACTACCTGTGTGGATCACATCTTCCCCACTACCTGTCCATTAAATCTTACACGATTAAGAATATTTTTCAGGGTATTTTTATCATGGCCATGAGGATCCAATTACTAAACAGTTTAGGTTATTCTACCATCCGAATAATCCACACATTAAAACGAAAAGAATAAGTGTCTAATAGGAAAATACCGGTAATAAATTTATCGATAACAAGTAACAAACGAAATTATTACAAAATGGGGCAAGTGTTATAATTTTTTGCAGCTTTTTTTGTCAAACAACGACTATATTTAGTTTAAAGAACCCAAATTTTGAGTAAACATTTAATGAGAAACTGAGGCTGGTATTGAAAAATGGAGATACTAAAATTTTCATAGATTTCTTAAAACACATATCGTGCTCAGGACTAAATGTTTAATATAAGTACACAAGTAACTTCGAATATATATATATATAAAGGATATTCACTAAAACGCACGAAAAAGACGGAAATTAATGACAATAATGGTGATAAACAATCAGCCTATTCACGGGACGAATTACCTTCCCAGAGAGAGAGAGAGAAAAAAGACGAAAAAAAAAGAAAAAGGTTTAACAAAACAAACGAGATAATTGGCAAGTGTCTCTCACGGCAACTAGACAATTAAGCGGACCTGTTTAGACCTCCGCCCATACCCCTACACCCCTCCCCGCCCCCTTCTCCCCTACCCGGCGCTCATCCCCCTTCCCCCTACCCCCCGTACCCGTCACCCCGCCCCCATCCCGCCCTACCCGGCGCCCATACTCCTACCCTTCCCCCTACCCGCCGCCCATCCCCTACCCTCTACCTGCCGCCCATACACCTACACCCCTACCCGCCTCCCATACCCCTACACCCCTCCCCTCCCCCATCCCCCTACCTCCCTACCCTCTTCCCATACCCCTACCCCTACCCTCTTCCCATACCCCTACCTCCCCTACCCGCCGCCCATACTCCTACCCCTTCCCCCTACCCGCCGCCCATCCCCATACCCCCCTACCCTCTCCCCGTCGCCCATACCCCCTACCTCCCCTACCCGCCGCCCATCCCCCCTACACCCCTACCCGCCACCCATCCCTATACCCCCTACCCCTCTCCCTAAATCGCCCATACCCCTACACCCCTACCCCCTACCTCTTCCCCCGCCGCCTATCTCCTACACCCCCAACCCGCCGCCCATACTCCTACCCCCTACCCCCATACCCGCCGCCCATACCCCTTCCCCCCAATCCGCCGCCCATCCCTCTACCCCCCCTAACCCGCCTCCCATACCCATACCTCCCCTACCCGCCGCCCATCCCCCGTCCCTCATCCCCCCCCCCTGCTGTGGGCGTGAGCGAGGGCCACGACGCACCGTATCATCTTCACGCCCAAGGATGACTCTAGGATATTGGGGGATGGATTGGCCGGAGGGAAGTGGGCGCCGCTCTTGCTTTGCTGTTTGTTTGTTTTTGTTTCTTGTTTTTGGTTTTGTTTTTTCTCGTATTATTATTTTTTGTCTTATTTGCTTTTCTTGTTTGTTTTTGTTTCTTGTTTTTGGTTTTGTTTTTTCTCGTATTAATTTTTTTCATTTGCTTTTCTTGTTTGTTTTTGTTTCTTGTTTTTGCTTTTGTTTCGTTTTTTTTCTCGCATTATTGTTTTTTTCTTTTGTTTGATTTGCTTTTTTTTGTTTTATTTCTTCTTTGGTTTTGTTGGTTATTGCTTTTTTTTCTTGTTTTGTTTTTTTGCCTCGTCTTCTTTTGTTATATTTTCTTGATTTGTTTTGTTATTTTTTGTTTTTCTGTTCTTGCTTTTCTTTTTTTTATGATGTACCTTCGTAGGATTATCTCACACACATCAGTAAATAGATTTTTTTCCATAAAATGCCCTTGCCCTGTAGCTATTGATACCATTAAAATATTCATAACTAGTAATAACTTAATCTGTAAAGATGTCAGTCACTGGGGGAGTCCATGGAGAATATTACGAATTGGTCGGGGGCCAAATAATGATTAAAAAAGATAAAAATGGGAACCACTGCATTTAAGACTTTCAAGAACTGTTTAAATTCACCCGCTGGTTGAAAAATGACGAAAATCCCCCCCCCCCTCCCTATATCACTTACGTCTGGAAATCCTCCCAAATTGCGATGAAAAACAGACCCAGCCGATGAACCTGAATCCGCAAAGGTCACATCATAGCGTTTGCACAGCTATTTGCATATGAATACCTAGTCACACACCCCTATGTACGTACGCCCGTGTGTGTCTGTCTGTGTGCCCCCATACACGGCTGGATAGACACGAAACCTCGCGCCTTCTATGAACGCCAAACTTCAGACACCATCAAACAAAACACAAACACGCCAAAGATTTTGAATTCTCGACACAATAGCTCCTCTTGTGTCTCGACTAGCCTGATGGGTGTTTTTTTTTTTAAAAGGACATCCGGGGCATTCACATTCAAAGAGGGATGTCTTTATACGGTACCCGAGGGAGGGCTGGAGAGGGTGGAGGGGTGCAGGGTGGGTGGGGAGGGGGGTAAGACAGACACTGCAGGCCCGTTGCGAGAATGACCGCTATTGTAGTCGTAAGGTGGTCGTTTTATCTAATGAATTGTCCCTAATTGGTTGAAATTTTTACTACTGGAGGTTCGTAGTTGCTTGATTAGTGTCTTCATTCGGGGTTTTATAAACGTTGGATTAGAGAAGAGAGAGAGAGAGATGAGAGAGAGAAAGAGGAGAGGAGAGGAGAGGAGAGAGAGGAGACGAGACGAGAGGAGAGAGGAGAGGAGAGGAGAGAGAGAGTAAAGGAGAGAAGAGGAGAGGAGAGGAGAGACACAGAGAGGGAGGGAGAGGAAGAGAGAGAGAGAGAGAGAGAGAGAGAGAGAGAGAGAGAGAGAGAGAGAGAGAGAGAGAGAGAGAGAGAGAGAGAGAGAGAGAGAGAGAGAGAGAGAGAGGAGAGAGGAGAGAGAAGAGAGAAGAGAGAAGAGACACAGAGAGGGAGAGGGAGAGAGAGAGAAAGAGAAAGAGAGATAATTAGAGAGCGTAACTGACGAGTGCTGGACAGATTTCGAAGAAAAGAAACAATAAACGAACTGACATTAAATGGAGAGATAATGGAACGAAAGAAAACACCCAACAAAAAATTAACATATCCATGAATCAATCAATAAACAAACAGAATAGACAGATAGATAAATAAACAAATAGATAAATAAATGAATAAACCAATAGACAAACAAATAAATAGACAAAGAAACAAATAAATAGATGAATAAACCAATAAATAAACAAAAACAAACAAATAAACAAGTAGATAAACAGATAGATAAACAAATAAAAACAAATAGGTAAACACAAATAAGAAAAAATAGATAAATAAACAAGCAAATTGCTAAATCGAAAAACAAATAAACAGACGAACACACATTTAAACAAGGGAGGCAAGCAAACAGCTGATTCCCTCGTTCGTACCTCTAACAAGGCAGTTCTTCCATTCTGGTTCCGCGGCTGTAGATAATTGCCGAAAGTAATTGTCTATTAACTGTCTCTCCTCTTTCCTCTCTTTTCTCTCTCTTCTCTCCTTTCTCCTCTTTCTCCTCTCTCTTCTCCCTTCTCTTCTCTCTCTCTCTCCCTTCTCTCCTCTCCTCTCCCTTCTCTCTCCTCTCTCTCCTCCCTTCTCTCTCTCTCCTCTCTCTTCTCCCTTCTCTCCTCTCTCTTCTCCCTTCTCTCCTTTCTCTCTCTCTCTCTCTCTCTCTCTCTCTCTCTCTCTCTCTCTCTCTCTCCTCTCTCTCTCTCTCTCTCTCTCTCTCTCTCTCTCTCTCTCTCTCTCTCTCTCTCTCTCTCTCTCTCTCTCTCTCTCTCCTCTCTCTCTTCTCCCTTCTCTCCTCTCCCCTCTCTCCTCTCGCCTGTTCAACGCCGATTTTATCTTTAGTTTATTGTTTTCATGATAAATATTCGCAGCTTATAAGGTACCGGCTTAGGTTAGCGTCCAGGACCCAGTTGTTCGAAAGAAATGTTTTTTTTCTTTTTCTTTTTCTTTTTTTTTCCTTTTTCTTTAATTGTCTGTTATTGTGGTATTTTATTATGTTTAAAAAAAAATATTATTCTGTATTTCATTGTGTTGGAAAGATCTTTTTTCTTACTTTTTTTTTCCTTTTTCTTTAATTTTCTCCTATTGTGGTATTTTTTTTTTTAATTATTATTTTGTGTTTCATTGTGTTGGAAAGAATTTTTTTTCTTTTTCTTATTTTTTCCTTTTTCTTTAATTTTCTGCTATTGTGGTATTTTATTGTTTTTTTTTTTTAATTATTATTCTGTATTTCATTGTGTTGGAAAGATTTTTATTTTTTATTTTACTTTAATTTTCTGCTATTGTGGTATTTTATTATGTTTTTCTTTTTTTTATTATTATTCTGTATTTCATTGTGTTGGAAAGAATTATTTTCCTTTTTCTTTTGTTTTCATTTTCTTTAATTTTCTGTTATTGCGGTATTTTATTATGTTTTTTTTTTTAATTATAATTCTGTATTTCATTGTATTTGAAAAATTTTTTTTTCTTTTTTCTTTTTTTTTCATTTTTCTTTAATTTTCTGCTATTGTGGTATTTTATTATTATTTTTTTTTAATTTCTATTCTGTATTTCATTGTGTTGGAAAGATTTTCTTTTACTTTTTCTTTTTTTTTTGCTTTTTCTTTAATTTTCTGTTATTGTGGTATTTTATTATGTTTTTTTTTTAATTATTATTCTGTATTTCATTGTGTTGGAAAGATTTTCTTTTACTTTTTCTTTTTTTCCTTTTTCTTTATTTTCTGTTATTGTATTTTATTATGTGTTTTTTTTATTATTATTCTGTAATTCATTGTGTTGGAAAGATTTTTTTCTTTTTCTTTGTTTTCATTTTTCTTTAATTTTCTGTTATTGCGGTATTTTATTATGTTTTTTTTTTTAAATTATTAATCTGTATTTCATTGTGTTGGAAAGATTTTTTTTTCTTTTTTTTCCTTTTCTTTAATTTTCTGTTATTGTGGTATTTTATTATGTCTTTTATTATTATTCTGTATTTCATTGTGTTTAGTGAATGGTATGATAATGCTGATTTGTTTTGTTTTCGGTTGTCTTGATAAAACAATGAAAAATATAATTATCTGATTAATCACTAAAATCATATGATGTAAATAAAAAACTGGATTTAATGATGAACAACCAAATGGAATTAATTACAGAATATAGTTCACTTTACTTTTAAAGGAATTTTATTTACCTAAGGAAATGGTTAATATTTTGAATATCGATAACACACACACACTCACACAGACACACATACAGACACACACACACACACACACACACACAGACACACATACAGACACACACACACACACACACACACACACACACACACACAGACACACATACACACGCACACACACACATACACACGCACACACACACACAGACACCCACACACAGGCACACAGACACAGACAGACAGACACACACACACACACACACACACACACACACAAACACACACACACACACACACACACACACACACACACACACACACAGACACACACACACACACACACACAAAAACAACAACAACACACACACACACACAAACACACACACACACACACACACACACACACACACACAGACACACACACACACACACACACACAAACACACACACAACACACACACACACACACACAAACACACACACACACACACACATACACAACACACACACAAACACACACACACACACACACATACACAACACACACACAAACACACACACACACACATATATATATCAGTGCGTTAGTGCATTATTCCATCTTTCATCAATAACACAGCAAAAAACGCATAGTCCTGTGAATTATTTCCCAAATGTAGTTCAAAATAGACCAATAGAAATAGAAATAGACGTTAGGAAAATAGGGAGGAAAATTATTATTGTGCGAATAACTGTCCATTTTAGAATCATTGTACTTTTTTTTACCTTACTCTTAAAAGTGGATGTTTGTAGAATTGAGTTAAAAGACATATCTCTCACTTTTTCTTTTCTATGTTTGGCTGCATGTCTCTGTTTTATCTGTCTGTGTGCGTCTCTCTATCCATATTCCTCCCTCTCCTCCTCCTCCCTTCCTTCATCCTCCTCTTTCCCCCACTTCCTCTCCCACTCCCACCCTTCTCTCTCTCTCCCCTCCCCCCTCTCCACCCCCCCTCTTGACTTCTCACCCCCCCACCCACCCTTCAACATTCCCCCTCCCTCTCCACCCCCTCTTTTCAATCCCACCCCACCCCTCCCTCTCTCTCTCTCCCCCCTTTCCTCCCCACCCCCCTCTTCTCAACCCCCCTCCCACTCTCTCTCTCTCCCTCCCTCTCCACCCCCCCCCTCTTGACTTCTCACCCCCCCTTCCACCCCACACACCCCCTCGACAGGCAGTACATATCAGGTTATTTATTTGTCTCTATCTCCTTTCTCTCGCCTTGTTCCGGATCCCTCTATGCAAATTGGCTGGACTTCTGCAACGATTCGGAATCATGTTCAGCTAATCTCTAATCGTGTTTCATTGTTAAGGTTTAATTGGTTTTAGTATCTCCCCTTTTTTTCTAAATCTTTCGTGTTGTTTTTTTCTGTTCTTTTCCTTTTATCTTGTTTTTTTTTCCTTATTCTGAATATTTTTTTTTTTACTTAATTTTCTTTTTTTTGTTGTCTTTCCTTTTTCTTATTTTTTCTGTTCTCTTCTTTCATCTTTTATTTGCCCTTATTCTGTTTTTTTTTTCTTTCTTAATTTCCTTCTTCTTTTCTCTTACTTTATCTTGTCTTCTTGTTCTGATTTTGGATTTAACTTCCTTTTTTCCTGTTCTTGTCTTTTGATTTATCTTTTTCATTTTTCTGATTATCTTTTCTTAACTTTTCTCTTCTCTTCTTTTATCTTATTTTCCTCCTTATTCTTTTTTTTAATCAACTTCCCTTTTCAGTTCTCTTCCTGCATCTTATCTTCTCATTCTGATTATCTTAGCTTATTTTTTTCTTTTTTCTGTTCTTCCTTTCTCTTGTCGTCTCCCTAATTCCGATTTTTATCATCTAACTTCCTTTATCTTCTTCCTTTATCCTATCATTCTCCTTATTCTGTTTTTTCTTATTTCTTCTTTTACCTTATGTTTCCCCTTATTCTGATTTTTTTTCTGAAACTTCCCTTTTTCTATTCTCTTTCTTTATCTTATTTCTCCCTTCTTCTTCTTCTTCTTCTTCCGTCTACGCCCCCACGCCCATACAGAAGCATCTCTCTCGACGCCCCCGATCTGAGACACAAAGGTTTTCGATGGGCGTGTGGGCGGGGTGTGGGTGGGGGTTGGGGGAGGGGGATAGGGGAAGGTGTCGGGGGTAGGGGGAGGGAGTGTGGGCGGGGAGAGGTGTGGGCGGGGAGAGGGTGTGTGGGTGGGGGTTGGGGGAAAGGGGATAGGGGGAGAGGTGTGGGCGGGGAGAGGAGGTGTGGGGGCGGGGAGAGCGGTAGGGGTGCGGGTGAGGTCTCAAAAGGGTGTGGATTGGGGTAAAACGAGGGGGGTGAGGGGTCGGTTCCGAAGGTACGGGGTAGGGAGAGGGGGAGGGGGGGGAGGACACAGAAGGGGAAGTCGAAAGCAGTGTAGGTATAATGCCTTTGGTCTACTTGTCATTTTTTTTAAATTTTGTACATTTATTCCTTTTCTATGGCGTTGGCAATGGTTTTGCAGAGTTTCACAGACACACAGGACACATACCTTTATACCCAAATCTGCAATATATATATGTCTGTTTGTTTATTTATACATTGGCTTGTTTGCTTATTTATTTATTTGTTCATTTATTATTTTTTATTTATGGTCTATTGATATTCATGTGTCTGTGTCCGTATGTGTATAAATTAATAAGGTAATATCTCTACCTACTTAGCTATACATTTTATATATACGTACATGCATGCATACGTATATATACATGTATAAGTATATATGTGTGTATGTGCATATTTATGTATG
>NC_091567.1:39793979-39801577 GCF_042767895.1 Penaeus vannamei
AACGACCTCTTTATCTGAGCGACCAGACGACTCCCCCCCCTTAGCAGTGACGAAAAAAAATGACAGAGGTTTCGTTTCTATTTTTATTTATTGTTTTTTTGTATTTGTTCATCTTTTTTTTTTTTTTTTTTTTTTTTTTTTTTTTTTTTTTACTTTATTTTGTGGTGGAAGCATTAGAAATGTAATTTTAAGCTTTCTGGTTAAGATACGGAATGTGACGAAAATTGATAAAGCTATTATGCAATATATATATACATGCATACACACACACACACACACACACACACACACACACACACACACACACACACACACACACACACACACACACACACACACACACACACACTCACGCACGCACGCACACATACACACACACACACACACACAAACATATAGATATGTATGTATGTATGTATGTATGTATAACTGTGTGTGTGTGTACACATATGAAAGTCTATGGGTGATGATATTACTATAATTATAATTCGGTTTCACGTTTAAGATTCAATTATGCTAATTAAGGTTGTGCCCTTCGCAAATCCAAATGCTAGTTCTTTAACTAGCATCATAATAATCATTATTACGATTAACATATTTATCACCAAAGATTGTCATCACCATGTTATCCTCAAATATATCATCATGCACGTCATCAAAGATTATCATCACGTTTATCAAAAATTATTATTTTATCAAAAATACTTATTAGTATATTGGCAGATATTTGTGGAAACTAAAGCAAATTTAATCATTATTTTATATCCATCACTCTCGCTCTCTCCTGCGCCATGTTCCAACAATATCAGTCAAATCAGCTGGAACATTCTCGCCGATTCCCACGATATTCATGTGCAGTTCATCCCCCTTTTATCGACAAAGGGATCCGCGTAAACGACACGGTTAGAAAAAAAAGTATTATCCGAATTTTATGGTCCGAGTTTGACAAGAAATACTGCTCACTGTGATCGTGTTTGTGGGAGATAGGGTAAGGGCTGGCTATAAATCACTGCTGTTTGGAGGAGTCTTCTGAAAGGTATGGAAACGCATGGAGTTTTGGAGAAAAAATATTCATTTATTTATCTTTTAAGATTGATTGTTTATGTATTTATCTATTTACTCATTTATTCATCATTTTAGATTTTTCCTAGTTTAGGAATTGCGGTAAATTTTACTGTCGAATAGATTTACGAAAGACACACACACACGCGCACACACACACACATACACGTATACAACACACAGACACACACACATACACGTATACAACACACAGACACACACACACACACACACACACACACACACACACACACACACACACACATACACGGACCCACACACACACACACGCACCCACCCACCCACACACACACACACACACACACACACACACACACACACACACACACACCCACACTCACACACATACACACGCACACCCACACACACACACACGCCCACACACCCCAAAGAAAAATAGAAAAGCCGTTTTCCATCCCGCACATTCACACGCCCACCCTTGTTCCTTCCCAGTCTATGATTAATGTCACGCGTGCCATCAGCTGATAAACCAAGGCGTCCCGGGGAAAATTGCAGCTTCGTTCGGCCATTTTTTTTTTATCTTTTTTTAATCTTTTTCGTGTTGTGTGTTTTTTTTTTTTTTTTTTTTTTTTTTTTTTTTTTTTTTACCCAACATGGTTGTGAATCATCGCTCGTGACCTGCGAGATATTTCTTCCCTCCTCCCTTTCTCTCCCTCTCCTCCTCTCTTCTCCCTGTCTTCTCCTCCCTCTCTCCTTCTCCCTTCCTTCCTCCTCACGTCTTTCTCCCTTTCTCCCTTTCCTTCCTTCCTCCCTCTCCCTTCCTCACTTTCTCCCTCTCCCTTCCTTCCTCCTTTTTCCTCCCACGTTTTCCTCCCTTTCTCCCTCTCCTTCCCCCCATACCTTCCTTCTTCCTATTCCCCACGGCCTTCTTCTTTCTTTTCCTCTCCCTTCTTCCTCCCTCTTCCTGTCTCCTTCTCTTTCTTCTCCTCCCTCTTCCCTATCTTTCTTTCTTCTTTATATCTCTCTCTCTCTACTCTTCCTTCCTCTCTCCCTTTCCGATATCCTTCTTCCTCTTCCTCTCCTCCCTTCTTTCTCCCTCCTTCTGCGTTATTTTTTCCCCCTATTTTCTCCTTTCTTCTCTCTTTGTCTTTCTCCCCCCCCACACTCTCCTCATTCCTCATTCTACTTCTCCTCCCTCATCTTCCCTTCTTTATCCCCCTCCTTTTCTTTTCCCCCCTCCCCCCCCCTCGTGATGCTTTTGGTGTGTCGGGAAAGAAAGGAAATTTTCATATTCATTTTTTTCTGGATGGAACATTTATGCAGGCACACACGCACGCGTATACAACACACACACACACACACACACACACACACACTCACACACTCACACACACACAGACCCACACGTATACAACACACACACACAAACACACACGTATACAACACATACACACACAGACAGACAGACACACATGTATACAACACACACACACACAAACACAGACACACACGTATACAACACACACACACAAACACAGACACACACGTATACAACACACACACACACACACACACACATATACGCATACAACACACACACACACACATACACATATTCACGTATACTACACGCACACGCACACACACACTCACACACACACACACACACACACACACACACACATACGCATACAACACATACACACACACACACATACACATATTCACGTATACTACACGCATACACACACACACACATACACATACACACATATGTGTTGTGTTGCATACAACACATACACACACACACACACATACACATATTCACGTATACTACACGCACACACACACACACACACACATACACACAAACACACATATACGCATACACACACACACACACACATACACATATTCGCGTATACTACACGCACACACACACACACATACACACACACACACGTATACAACACATATACACACACATACACACACGCACACGTATACAACACACACACACACACACGTATACAACACATACACACACGCACACGTATACAACACACACACACACACACATACACACACACACACACACATACGCATACAACACACACACACACATATACGCATACAACACACATACACACACATACACAAACAGTCACATGAATATACTAAACCACATACGACTGGCTGCTTATGTGAATATATACACACAAGAACTGATGCACGTATAGGTGTACGAAGCGAGAGAGAAGGCAGGGCGTGTGGGCGTGATTCACAGAAAGGTGCGAGGCGAAGAGAACACACAGAGAGAGAGAGAGAGAGAGAGAGAGAGAGAGAGAGAGAGAGAGAGAGAGAGAGAGAGAGAGAGAGAGAGAGAGAGAGAGAGAGAGAGAAAAGAAGAAAATAATTAGACGAAACAAGAAGAAGAAGGGTTAAAGAAGTAGGAGGAGGAGGAGGGGAGGAGGAGAAGAAGAATCAGAAGAGGAGGGGGAGGGGGAGTGAGGAGGGGAGGGAGGAGGAGGAAAGGAGAAGGAGAAGGAGAAGAAGAAGGAGAAGGAGAAGGAGGAGGAGAAGGAGAAGGGAGGAGGAGGAGGAGGAGAAGAAGAAGAAGAAAAAGAAGAAGTAGAAGAAGAGGGTGAGGAGATAAAGCAGGAGAAAAGAAAGAGAAATAACATGATGATAATCCTGACATTGATGATAAAAATCATATTAACCTTAGGTAAAATAAGAAATAAAACTAATGATACTAATAAAAAAAATAGGAACAGAAGGAATAAGACACAGAGCAGAATTGAAGAAGAAAAAATAAATAAAAAAGGAAGAGAAATAAAAAAAATGAAAAAAAGAAGGTGCATCTGACCTCTCCCCCCTCCCTCCCTCCCTCCCCCTAGACCACCACTGAACACCCCCCAACAGAGACTCGATGCGACCTGCTAAATTAGGCCTATTTATCCTTGCGTTTGCCTTCCTCTGCGGCGACACCAGCTGACAGGTCGGTTTCGAGCTTACACATCCAGGGAAAGATTTACACGTGGTCACTTTACCTCTCGCTCTCGTAAGGAAATTGTGGGAATTGTTGTGAGAAATAAATGATAATAACTAACAATAATAACAAAAACGATAACAGTATCTAGAGGAAATATAAAGTGTTTCTGTTAAAAACTGACAATAATTAACAATATTAACAAAAACGATAACAGTAGGTAGAGAAAAATCATGTTTCTGTTAAAAAAACTAACAGTAACTAACAATATCTACAAAGACGATAACAGTAGGTAGAGAAAAATCATGTTTCTGTTAAAACGAGGTAGTTTTTGGTATATCTTCGCTAATTTGAAAATATTAACGAGAATGATTTGCAGAGCTGTATAGTGTGCGTCCCAGGATATTTAACCCTAGTTGGCAACTCAGTCACTCTTTTTCCCTTTGGCAAACAACAAATCTCTTTCATTTACTTCGCTCTCATTTTGATTTCAATGCTATAAATTCACAAAAGGGTTTTAAAAAAGGAAACTATATATTCTTAATACTGTCTTATCATAAAATAAATATTACAATAGGCTTTATAGGAAAATAGTAACAAAATCGTCGCCATTTAAGGTTAAATATCTCGACAGAACATGATATAAGAAGAATAAAGACGGTTATGATGGAAATTATAATGATGCTTATGGTGATGATATCGGTAACCATAAAAGCTTATAGTAAAAGTGTTTTTTGATAATATAATTGTTCTCAGTTGAATAATGATAATACTGCTGATGATCACAACACGAACGATAATAATAATAATAATAATAATAATAATATTAATAATGTTAATAATAGTAATAATAATATAAATAATTATGATAGTATTGATAACGATTAAATCAACAGATGATAAAAATAATAACAAAAACAAGGATAAAAAACAATATTCAATAATAACATAAATGCAAACGACAATGACAATAGTAACAACCAAACAACATTTTCTCACAAAAGCCGCACAGTCGTGGTTTGGGAGGAGGAGGGGGGGTAGAGTGGGAGGGGGAGGGGGGGGTCGGTTGAGGAGGAGGAGGGGGGCAGAGGAGGGAGGGGGTGGGGGGAGGGGGAAGGGAAGGGGAGGGAGAGGGAGAGGAGGGGGAAGGTGGGCGGTAGAGGGGGGAGAGGGAGGGGGAGGGAGAGTGGAGGGAAGGGGGAGGGTAGGGGAGAGGGAGGGGGAGGGGAGGTGGGAGGTGGAAGGGGTGAGAAGGGGGAGGGGAGGGAGAGGGGAGGGGCGGTAGAGGGGGAGAGGGAGGGAAGGGGAAGGGGAGCGACACACGCACAGTCGGCGGGTTGGGGGTGATTAGAGGGCAGGCTTGGAGGAGGACATGGGGGGAGGAGGGAAAGTACCCTCCCTCCGCTTCCTTCCCTGCCCCCACCCCTCACACACCCGTTGCCTCGTCAGGACCCGGTGATAAATCCTCCGGTAAGAGAGAATTCGATGCTAGGGGAAATGTCGTGACCTGGGGGATGGAGGGGGTGGGGGGTAGGGGGTGGGAAGTGGAGGGGGTGTGAGAAGGGGAGGGGGAGGGGGGGAAAAGGGGTGGAGGGGGAGGGGGAAGGGGATGGGTGAAGTGGTGGGAGAAGGGAGTGGGGGAGGGGGTGGAAGTGTGGAGGGATGGAAGGTAGAGGAAAAGGGGAAGGGGGTGGAGGTTGGGGGAAGGGGGAAGGGGGGAAAGGGGTGAGGGGAAGTCGGGAGGAGGGAGGGGAGGGGGCAGAAGGGTGTGGCAAGGGAGTAGGAGGGTTGAGGGGGAGGGGGGAGGGGGTGTAGGGGGGAAACCTGAAGGTGGGGGAGCGTGATTGAGGGGGGAGGGGGATATTGAGGGTGGGGGTGGGGGGAGGGGAAGAGAGAGCGTGGAAGAGGTAGTGGAAGGCCTAGGTTTGCAGGGTAACGAGGGTTGGGGGAGGGGGTAGCGGGGGGGGAGATTGTGAAATTTCCCTTCGCCAATTTGCCTCATTTGGCTGCTCAGGAGGGGGCCTGGGAACATTTTGTATATATATATATATATATATATATATATATATATATATATGTGTGTGTGTGTGTGTGTGTGTGTGTGTGTGTGTGTGTGTGTGTGTGTGTGTGTATGTACATATATACAAATATATATGTGTGTGTGTATGTTTTGTGTGTGTGTGTGTGATGTGTGTGTGTGTGTGTGTGTGTATGTGTGTGTGTGTGTGTATGTTTTGTGTGTGTGTGTGTGTGTGTGTGTGTGTCTGAGTGTGTAAGCTTGTGTGTGTGTGTGTGTTTGGGTGTGTGTGTGCGTGCGTGTGTGTTTGTGTGTGGAGTGTGCTTGTGTATGTGTTTGTGTGTATGCGTTTGTGTGCATGTGTGTGTGTGTGTAAATAATTATATATGTTTCTACACATTTACACACACAAACACCTATATATATATATATATATATTTATATATATATATATATATATATATATATATGTTTTTTGTGCGGGGCCTTCCCTCTCTCCCTCCCTCCCTCCCATTCCACCCTCCCTCCCTCCCTCCCTCCCTCCCTTCCTCCCATTCCACCCTCCCTCCCTCCCTCCCATTCCACCCTCCCTCCCTCCCATTCCACCCTCCTCCCTCCCATTCCACCCCTCCCCCATCTCTCGTCCCTCCCTCCCTCCCTCCCTCCCCTCCTCCCTTTGTGTGCTTTCGCAGCCACGCCCACGCCCCCAGGAAGCTCTGAAGTGAGCGATCTGTTTGCCGAGTCCAAGGGCGCGGGCGTGTGGGCGTGCGGGCGGGCGTGGGCGGCATGACGGAGGGATTAGGTCACTGGAGGCGGCTGTGGAGGGCGAGGAGGGGGGGTAGGGGGTGGTAGGGGGATTCCCGGGGTTGTTGTTCTGTTTTTCTTTTGTTGTTTTTTATATATATTTTTTATTTGTATCTATTGTTCTTTCTTTATTTTATATTGTTTTTTTATATTTTTACTTCATGCTTTTTTGGTATTTTTTGTTGTTTTATTATTATTATTATTATTATTATTATTATTATTATTATTTTGTGCTTTTTCATTTTTTTTCTTTTGTCTTTTTCGTGTTTTGCTTCTCTAATATATGTTTTTTCTTTTAAGTTTTGTTCCTTTTTATTTTTTATTTTGTTTTCTTTCACGTGTTTTTTTTTTTAGTCTTAATCTTTATCTGTTTTTATTGTATTTATTTTTGTTACGTTTCTCCTTTTTCTATAGAATATATTTTCTCTTTTATATATATACATACATATATATATATATATATATATATATATATATATATATATATATATATATATATATTTCTCTCTTTTATATGTTTTATCTTATTTTATTATTATCTTTATTTTTTTGTTCTTTTTTCATATATCTCCGATATCTGTTTATCTATATAATGAACTTATCCATCTATCAGTATATGTCTGTTTATTGATGTTTAGCGAATCTGTATGGCTGTCCATATATCGGTTATTTATATATCAATATATTTATCTATTTATGGTAATCTATCACACCATCTAAGTTGATTTATTTCTTTCCTAA